>NC_064410.1:39225000-39490000 GCF_023375975.1 Astyanax mexicanus
TGTGTGATGGCCGAAACACATTTTACATATTAACCTATGGAATAGGTTAGGGGGGAATACTCTAATTTCTACACCTTTTCTTCCAAACAGGAATCAATAGAAATGTTGCGACTGTGAGTAAAGCAACACAGTAATGTCTAAAATGGAAATTGCAATAATGTGGGAACACCAATACTCAATATCATGGGATGCTACGGCAGAAAATAAATCAGTACAATACTATTTAGCTGTACAATCTGACACATACAGTAAATGTCACACATTTTTAAGGTCAAAGAAAAATACCTTTTGATTCCCTAAAGAATAAACGCGACTTTCCTCTGTTCATCGTTTATCGTATCATAACACATTGTGTGGACAGTATATAAGTGGAAGAGTTTAGGGGGAAATAATCAAATTTCTGTAACTTTCCACTTGTTTCCTCCTGAAAAATAATCAAGCAGCCATTAAATTTATCTGAAGATTGCTTATTGGTTTTGCCCTAGTAAGCCATGATGTTAAATTAAATGAGCTGGTGATGAAAATATACGAATAAAATTATTGTTGCTTTTTTACCTGTTTTTGTTCTAATGTGATGTGGTGTTTTATCACGCCAAAACTTCTTTATTGCAAAGATAAATACACTTCTGAACACTAACCAGTCTTAACCCTGCTTAACATTCATTTTGTGACCTGTTCTTTTCAGAATCTCATATTGCACAGCAGATAAAATGCACGACAAGGTATTTGCTTACATTGCCCAGAACCAACAGAATGAAACACTGGAGTGTCATGCCTTCCTCTGTGCCAAGAGGAAAGTGGTGAGTATCTGTTACTGTTTTTCTTATGAAACTGATATGTTATTGATATGTACTGGCTGTTATTACTGTACTTAGTGTTGTGCTGTCATTTTGTTTTGAACAGCATTGAAATGAATGTAATAAATAGGAATGTCCAGTATGGCTGGCGAGATTATGTGTCCCCAATATGATATGTTTGCATTTTGCATTTAAAGGCTATTTTTTAAAGGGTTTGTTGGTGTTATTACATTATTGCTAGGTATGTATTAATGATTAAATGCTACTAAACATCTTAATTTGAACAATTGTTTATAGCTTAGTGTCATTTTAGACTATTTTTAGGTTCAAAAGTTTGGATAAATTACATAAATCTGTGTTTGTTCACTTCTTGGCTTTTAGTAGAAGTCAATTTAAATTGGGGTGATTTCTATTGATGATTTCCTCCCAAAATGTTGGCACAGCTAAATAATAAGAAACTTGATTCAGGGGCATGTAATTTTAGTTTAAAAATTGAACAAAATAGCTACAATATGTAGTATGTCCAGATTTTTTGGACACCTCTTCTAAAGCATACATTCAGCTACTTTAAGTTACACCTATTGCTGACACCACTTATACAACATATACACAATAAACAAGCACCTATTGATACCATTCCTAGTGGCAGGTGTGGAATAAAGAGGTAAATAACCCCCCAGTATTGAGCGTGGAGCAGGAAAACTGGGTTTACTTTGAAATATAGTAGAAATCTTCCAGTTAATCCAACAAAAAAAGAAAAATCATATTTCATAACTCATATCTTGAGAGATAGATCAAGCACACATATTATAAAAGTAACTGAAATTGTCCTCCCAGATACAAACTCTTTTCAGGTTCTCAGGGAAAATGTTGTGATTTTTTTATCGTCAGTTAAAATGTCATGACCTTTAAAGATAGAATTAAAGAAAGCAGGTTTATTAGTAGTCATTTCTAATAATGTGGAGTGTTGTCAGTTATGTCTTCTCTCCTGCTCCCTCAGGCTCAGGCCGTGACACTGACCGTAGCTCAAGCCTTCAGAGTGGCCTTCGAGTTCTGGCAGAACACCAAAGAAGGTACGGTGTCTGTTAAGAGCCCTATTAACTGTCCACACCTCGAGTAGCAGTGCGATATGAGCAGCTGAGAGGATCTTAGGCTGAAGTGGGCTCTCATTTATCAGACTGATTGGACAGGCCTGAAGCCTTAGCTATAGACCCAGGGGAGCCTTTGAAGGAAAGGCCAATCTCATCTGATCTTTTAAGAGAGTTAGAGAGAACACTACTCTTTAGTTTTCTCATGATAGTGGTGTTTAGGTCTGCTACACTGTGCAGAGTGTTTTAAATCTAAGACTATAATAAGTTCTAAAATAATCAGAAATGGGTAATTGATTAACAGAAATAATTTTGAATGAGATATTGCAATATGCATTTATATTTAATGATAACTGTTTATTATTATTTTGGAATACCTTGCCATGAGCACACTGCCCAGATTCCAGCTCACAATCAGAAGTTCTACTACAAAACTAAAGTTAATGCATGGATCTAAACTGTAAACAAACAAAAGTAAATACAGTGAATAGCAGTACAAATAAAAACAAGAAAAAAACAAGAAAATACAAGATTACAATAACACATTTTGTGTCAAAAATGTTGGCGTTATTATACTTTATAGTATAATACTTTATATCACACCCCTAATACATAGTAAATAGATTTTTATGTATTGTGTGTTTTTAATATTATTTATGTTATGTTTCATTACTGTGTCAATCCATTTTGATTATTTAAATGTATTTAGTTTAATTGTTTTATTTTATAGACCAGCCAGTAAAGTCAGGTCCAGCTGCAGAGATTAGTAATGGCACATGTTCAGAACCTGACGCATCAGACAGCGCGGTCAGCCTGAAAGGAACAGGTACTACAGACATACATATTGTGTATATATTCATAAACACATGTACATTTATACTCTGGATATTAATAGTTTGTGGATGGAGCATTAGATGGCCTGCTTAGATTAATTTAAAATTGATCACTGAAGATTTTCGAATAGAATTTTGTATATTTCTAAATGTTGCTCTTAGTACACAGTAGGGGTGGGCGATATGGCTCTAAAATAATATCATGATATTTCAGGGTAGTTTTGCGGTAACGATATACTTGGCGATATAGGAAAACAGAAAAAAAAAATAATTTCAGGAATATAGTATAAGAGTATAACAGCATAATCATAATGTGGCAAAATAAATAATATAGTATAAAATAATATAATGCAGCAAAAAATATTGCAGAATATTTAGTGCATGCATATAAACTGCAAACTAAAACAATTATACAATAAATACACTTAAAGCCTCACAGTAAATAATAAGACTACTTTTAAGACAGAACAGCCCTATTATCACGATATGGATTTTTAATGTCACGATATTTCTGTCACGATATATTGTATACAATATAATATTGCCCACCCCTAGTACACAGTAAATTTCCCACTTTTATTACAATTTCACAGTGTTAATTTAATACAAAAATGTTGATTAAACACTGGAAAGCTACTGTGTACTGTGTAGCTACTAATATCAGGAACACACTGAAACAATTGCAGGAAAAAATTCAAACCCCTTTTAAAATGTTTGCCATGTGCCATCTCTAGACGCAGCAACAGGAAACCTGTTGGATATTGAAGACAGCCCCGTGGTTGTTTTGGAAAATACTGACAATCAGGAAGCCCATGTGGACAATCGCAGTGAATCTGAGAACAACAACACTATCTGGGTAAGAGTTATGCTTCAGTGTTGCACATGCTTCATAATGTAATCTTAACTCTTAGCTCTTAACTCCAAAAAAACAAACATACTACAAGGATCAAGGATTTCCTCAGGATTTTTTTCAGATATGAGTGCAAATATTTAAAATACAGTCTTTATATTATACAGTAGCCAACAGCCACAACACCAGTGGGCATTCTGCATAAATAGACACTGACAAAAAAAGTTGGTTATCAGTATTTTCTTTCATATCATTTTCTTTGCAGGAGTTAGATGATGGACTGGATGAAGCTTTTTCAAGGTAAAACCCACTGAAATACACACACCTTTAACCAGCTGACTCTCTGTAATCTCCTCCCCAGTATCCTCCTCACTATCTTCCTCCACTTAGTTCTGGAAGGGTGCATCCCTGAGCAGCACAGCAGAATGAAAGAGCATTCTGATAAACACACGCCTATCAAACAGATTTCTGACTGCACTGTTACAGTGGCGCCTTTGATGCACTTGAGGAGAACTTGAATGGAAAGGTCACTAGTGAAATAATATGTCTGACTTTATATTGCAGTCTCTAGAGGCCTTCGGTTTAATGGTTATATTTTCCAGTGACTGCAAATTTTCTCTCAGAGTGAACACCACAAACTCTTTAATAAAAAATAGTTTTTATAAAACTCTTTTATGGCTAGAGATGTCAGTGCGAACAGAGAAATGGCTCGGGAAGAAATCACATTTACAGTGAGTACAGAAGGTCCCACACGCATATTCTGCAGGTCAGTGTAGCATTCTTTAGTGTCCATGGTACATACTTTACTTTTACTAGTTCCAGTCTCATACATTTGAGCTGCCAGAGCACTTTTTCCTCAGATCTAATTTCCTAATTTTATCACTGATATTTAGATTCTATTTCTTTTTTTTTCTTTTATTCTTTATACAGTTGTGCAAAAATCTTGTTTTCCAATCTTGTTTAGTATTTAGGATATTTAGCTTGTAGTATATTTATTTTGAATATGACGTGCCTTAGGGTGCTTTTCACGACCAAAAGATCGACTGGAGCATGATCTGGTTCATCTTTAACCAAACCAGAGAAAAAAAGGGTGCTGTGAAAAAAAATATGACTAGCTAAATTGAGGAGAAAAATAGGAGAGCATTTTAAATAAATAATACAAAATATAGATGTAATTACAAGGACCTGATTTTAAACTGAATAAATGCAGAATACACTGTTTTTGATGTTTTACACTTTGTACCTCGTTTAGTGGTTAAAATAAGGCTGTGCGAAAGCTAAACAATTATTTGTGCATTTATAAACAAACTTAATAAACAAGTTGTTATGAACATGATATAGCTCACTATGTAACAGACATAACAAGAATTAAATCAGTTTTTAAAATATCTGTGCGATTTTTTTAAATCTTAAATTAGTTTGTTGAATAATAAGAACAATACTTTTATGTTTATATAGGTAAAATTATAAACATTGCTGTCTCATATTTATCTCACTAAATCAGTCTTGAAGCCTGGACATGCTTCATAATTTTCTGAACAGTGATTTCATTAATAAGAATGTTTTCTGAACCAGTTGCCAAATGGGTTTTTTTACTGTCTGCTCTTAATGTAATTCATGCTCAGTGTAAGTAATACATCATCTGATGACTGTAGTGATGTGGTGAAATTCCTTTGCCAGTGCCATCTACTGGTACAGGCCAGTTCCTACAGGCGACAGCTGAACTGTGAATGTTTTTTCTTGGATGTGTTTTGATGCTACTACCACAAGATTTTGTGAAATGAGACGCTGCAGCAGCAGCAGCAAATGTCTGCATCACTAAAGCTCCTGTGTACTTTACTTTCTCTGTCTTTAGCTGCAGTTTGGATAGCTTTGAATACTCTCCAGGTAATGAATGGTTGTCCAGATTGCCGTGGTCTTAACCATCCCAATCTCAGCTCATCCTTTTCCCCAAATAACGTGATCCCACCCTTTCTCTTAGTTTCTGTTCTGTCCATCATCCCAGTACTGTGTATATTTCTCCAGCCCCCAGCCTTTCATCACCAAATGATTCTGCACCAACTCCATTTGTTGTTTTACATTTGTTGTTGAATCTTGCACAATCAAGTGAATCATTTGTAGTTCAAACTAATCAGTCTGTTTAATTTTGTTCCAGTTTTGTGCCATTTAGTAATAGGGCTGCACGATATGAAAGAAAAAAAAAATACTTTACCGTGTATGTTAAGGCAATTCATAAAAAAAAAAAAAAATGTAATTGTATTTTGAAGTCAATAAATAATAATATAATATGCAATTTAGATTTAAGGAGAAATCAGGTGTGAATTGGACTTGGGAAAAACAAAATAAACTTTTTGTCAAATAATCCACCTCCACTCCCAGCATTCCTAAATACAGCACTTTTAGCTGATGCTCCCAACAGGCTTACAATGTTGGTGTTGTCCATGCACAGAAACCACTATTTTTACACCATTAACTCAAGCTCAAAGTAGCTCCACACTTTATTGGTCGAATTCTGAGGGCCCTGATATTTAAAATGAGGCACTGAGAACTTTGAAAATGCACAGAGAGATTATTAAAATTAATCAGAAACTGATCATTAGCTTTAGATCTGCATTACCCAACGAGCCACTCCATATAGACACCTGCTCACCTGGGACACCGGTGTCTTACACAGTTGTAAACTCTAAATCTGACATAGATCATTAAAGACAGACCTTCCTTACTATTACGAAATAACACACCATCAAAGGATTGTTCATAATGCATGGCACACAGTAAAGAAGTATGACTGGGGCCTTTATATCAGTATTAAGACAAATATCATCAATAATGATTAACAGATACTGTATACTGTACATTGTGCAGCCCTACTCTATGGCATAATCATGTCTCTTTTTAGATTCTTTCTACCAGAATAGATATTTTTTTTTTTTTTATGTTTCTTTAAATGAAAGTTTATTCATATCTCATTCACACAGATCATATGCACTGTGTCTGCAGCTTCGTATTCCATTTGTACAGCCCTAAAGCAAATCAGATGCTTAGGATCTGAAATCAACTGATTACAGTAGTGGATTTGAGGGCTTCTGCCTGATTGGGGGAAAAAGCTGCAGCTACACTGGTGTGTTCCAGAACAATCTGTGTAGAAAACGTTGACAGATCCGTAGTGATTCCATTACCATAGACATCTCACGTCGAAACCCTCTAGTTTGAATGTAGTGATTATTTGACTGTTCTTTAGGAAATTATTATCTTACACATCACCAAAAGTTTTAGTCTCTATTTTGTAATGTGTATAATTGAATACGTAATACTGAATACTTTCTTAGTAGCTGTTTCTATATACAATACCAGTCAAAGGTTTGGACACACCTTTTCATTCAAAGTTTTTCTTTATTATCTTTTATCTTATTAGCTTTATTTTCTACATTTTAGAATAACACATTTTTCGCACAATAAGGCACACTCAAAATCCTTTTTTTTTCCCAAAAATTGTCAGTGCGTCTCATAATCAGCTGTAGCTTTTTCACCATTCTGAGGATAGCATTATCTGCAATTATTAGCAATTATTATTGTAAGTCGCTTTGGACAAAAGCGTCTGCCAAATGTAATGTAATGTAATGTAATGTAATGTAATCTGCCTGTAGCCTTCTGCTAAGCCTGGCTAGCACTGCTGGAGCATTATAAGCATTAGCTGCTAACCACAGTGCTAGCTCTGTTAAATGTGGTTCTTAGAAGAATCTAAAGTATAAAATATTTTCTTGGTTGTTTACAGCTTCAATGTTTTAAATATTACATTTACAAACATTTAAAACACATAAAAATAAATAAAACACAGAGGTGTGTCCAAAATTTTGCACATTGTTTAGGATGTTAAGAGTAAGTGGCTTTAAAGTTTTGCTAATCTGAACGTAAAATACATACATTTTCTGGTGAAATCATCTAGATCCATTGATACAAATATAACATATCTGTAGACTCTTTATTAACAGTAGTTGATAATGTAGCAGTAACAGTTACACTATCATTTATTTTGCTTTGTGTCTCATTATGTTCTCTAGACAGCCATATTCCTAGTAATTTGCATTATATCTGTACTATCATTAGTGGATAGCACCCTTTGTATTTACACCCTTCTCTCTCTCCCTCTGCCCAGACTTGCCGAGTCCCGTACTAACCCCCAAGTCCTGGACATTGGGCTGACCCCTCTGGGCTGTAATTCGGACCCAGAAAACGACAAAGCCAATGGAAACACAGCACTGACAACCTCTTTTGCCTTTGAGAGCGGATGGTAAGACTACCGAAGAGCTGTTGGAGATGGTAGAAGAAAACTGGCCACAATAAACTGGACTCTCCATTTCAGTCATCAAGTATGAGGCAGGAACTCAAATACCAAAGCAATATGGCCTGTTTTTCAGAACTTGGTCAAAAAATTGAGTCACACTACATGTCCAAAAACCTGTAGTCTGCTAATACAGTGTTTCTTCTTAAACCAAGAACATTAAAGGAGAGCTCCAGCGTGAAATGGACTTTGGGTGTATGAAAATGTGATAAAAAGTACTTATCTATGTTAAATAGCTCACCTCTGTTCATCCGTATTTCGTGCACTTTGCCCAAACAGGTTTTTAGAATGCGTAAGACGGGACATTGTGACTTAAATTTAAGTGGGGGCCCCCAGAGATTTACCTACACTATGGGATTGTGCAGTTTTAAAGTTCTAAATGCCTCGTTTTAAATGTCAGGTCTCTCTGGATTCTACCAATGAGGTGTGGAGCTGCTTTGAGCCTGAATAACGGTGAAAAAAGTGATTTATCTCACTCATTCTAAAAGCCTGTTTTGGCAAAGTGCACAAAATACTAGACATAAAAAAAACTGCGGGAGAGCGGAGATGGGCTATTCAACAAAGCTTTTATCATCTTTTATCATGTTTTAATACACAGTCCATTTTACACCGGAGTTCTCCTTTTAAAGAAGATTCTGACTCATTTTTCTAAAAGAAACATGTACACTAGATGTGGAAACATTCCTTAATTTTCTTGATTTTTAGAAATTTATCCCAAAGATATTTACTTTACAGCACCACAGCATACTGCAGCATTCTGGTAGTAATGTGTTCTATATCACAGATGCTGTGTGTGCAAATGCAGCTCTGGATGAAATATATAAATACAGAGGTTGACCTCTACAGAGAACCACAGCACAATACAGATAGGCTTTATGTCACTTTAACTTATGGCTGGTATTGGACATGGTAACTTTGGGCGTATGTGTCCCTGTTCAGGCTGGTCCCATTCTATTGGCAGTTGTTTAATAGCTGTTGTAACACATGATCACTAATTATGAGGGTTGTCTGGATACTTTTGGACATGTAGTGCAGCCCATCTAGTCTTATTGTCACTATTTGTTATGTATAGCTTATAGAATCAGTATTACTTCCATGTAGCAGTATTTCCTTTCTAAAGCTGAGAGCTATACTACTGTTTAAACATTATGAAAACACTTGCCAATGATATCAATGACATAATCTATGAATAAATAATGTAAAATACTGTATAATTATATATTTACATGACATTTTGTCAGTTTTTCTGCCTTGAGATTTGATCTCCACTTTTGAATTATGAATCTTCCACATATCGTTTTATTTCATATGTGTACAGCATGTAAGATTGACCCCATTTATACCTGGTCACTATGTGATTAGTATCTGGAATGAATCCTGATGAGATTTTAAGCACGTGCATTTACACATTTAAAATTTCAATTACTGTGTGGAACAGAATATGCTAATTTGATCCTTGCCCATCAGTTATTACAGGTGTTTTTTTGGTTTGTGCTGAGAAGGTTTTTGGTTGTTGCATGTGTTCACACTTGGCCAAATCCGGATATAATCCTGATACTGATACTGTAAAGTTACTTACTTACAGTTAGCACTCTGGCTTTCACTTTAACCCATTAACTCCCTAAGTGACATTCACTGAACATGCTGAGACAGTGGGAGATTCTGAGTTTGTTCATCTTAGCTTATTTACACGATGTAGGAGTGCTGGGTTAGTCCATAAAATAAAAGTAGCTCATTTTAAAAGTGTACTTTTTGCTTTATCAAATCTGTTCCAACCCATTTAACAGTTAAGGGCATTTTCACACCAGCACTATTTGAACCGGTTAAAACAAACAGCTGGTTTGTTTGTACCCTTAGTGTGGTTCAACTGAGCAAGTGTGAAAACAGTAATCGCACTCGGGTGCTGATCAAAACAACCAGAGCGAGACCAGCTAGTTGAGGTGGTTCGCCCCAGCTATCAAATATAGTCCTTTTAATTGAGCTAAACTGCTGATAAGGTGCAGTTTAATCTAATATGTTAGCCAGATATCGCTAATTACTACAGCTTTGAACAAACACTGTCTCTGCTCCATGCTGTTTACACATGTGGTGTGTGCTGCATTCACTAGTCACAGTCGTGCACTACGTGTACATCTGTGCTGCGTGTTATATTAAAAAACGCTCTGTGTTAAAGCAGCTTCACACTGCACAGATATGCATGCTGTAACACAGAATCTTCTCGCTATATTTACTTTCTTGCTCCTGCGCCAAACAGCTCTGGCCAATCAGAGGAGACCGCATGCTCACATGGTTTATTGGTGCGCATTTTAGTGAGTTTAGATTTATACCTGGGTGAAACCAAACCAAACAGAGGGAGAAAAACTCAGTAACTGATCCGGACCATAGAAAACAACTACAGGTGTGAAAACGCCCTAGTAGTTTCTAAAACAAATTGGTAAAATAAAAGTTATGAAATTGTTGTGACATTTATGTTACTTTAGGATTTAAGCCTTAAAATATTTACAGTCATGTTCCACATTAAGAAACTGATTTGAATGACCTGCTCACTGAATTCATTTGATTCAGTTTTAATTTGGCATAAAAAATTCAGAAATTCAGGTTTGGAATTACTCATAAGTGACCAGGTGTAAACAGGGTAAATGCTTCCAATACTTTAAACAATAATGTATTGATTTTTTTTGCCATTATATCAGACTCTATAATGAAATGTATGAATTTATTGCACAATTCCAGGCATTTCATTTGTTTTAGACCATGTTACACATGGTTCCATTTAATTCCAACACGTTTGTTTTATTTTTTTTTGTTTTTGTTGCTTTTGTTGTTGTTTTTTTCTATTGTAATGTTTCTGTTTTTTTGTAGATACTGGTTTAGCTTGATTTTGGACAGTGCTGATAGGTCAACATGAAACATATCAAAATGTCTCAGTATATACCAAAATATAAATGCTAATATCTTTTCAGTATACTATTTGTTTGTATGAGTAGACCTTTCCACCTGAGTTAGCATTAAAATCACCTTTTTTTCATGTGAATAATGTTTTAATGTTTCCTTCTGATCATTATAATTCAGAGTCACTTTAATGAGGTGGTGTGATATTTGTATATAAGCTTAATAAATAAAGAGATTATACAGATTGTGTTTAGGTGGCTTTTTTGGAGCAGCAGGGGGCAGCATTTCCACACTTAATGCTACTGACACTTTTATGTCGTCTGTCTGTGATCCAGACACACACACAGAGACAGAAACCTCATCATCATCATCTTTGTCAAGTTAGGGCCTGATTTTGCTTTTCACCTCGTGAGCACTCACAGCGTGTTTGTGTCTATTTCTGTTCGCACTGTCGTAACCTGATTGCCATCAGCCCCTCACTGCAGCACCTGTGTTGTGTTTTGTGCTTCACAGAACCGTGTTCTTCTCAGTGCCTTTTTTTTAAGCTTTAAAGCTTTACTTCAGAGCTCAGCGCAGAGCGAGAGCATCTCAAGGGTGTGTGTACTATATACAAGGCTGTAAAAAGTGAACCGTGGACCTGTTTGTTATTCCACGCGGTCTGTCCTCATTCGTTTTTTCCACCTGTCTGCCCTTCGTTTTATGAGTACGAGGGGACAGACGGCTGAAATCCATCTCTTTTCTTTCGATGTTCCGGCTCTTTTCTGCAGCAGCAGCAGCAGCAGAAGACGGAAACCTTCCTCTGTGACGCAATCAGTGTTAAATAATGCAGCTTTTCAAAGTAAATTGTCAAGATGAATTCTCACAAGTCCACAAGCCCCCCTTGTTCGTTCGTGTGTGTGTGTGTGAGAGAGAGAGAGAGAGAGAGAGAGCACATGTGTTTGAGCCTGGCTGTGTGTGTGTGTGTGTGTGTGTGTGTGTGGGTTGGACCATGTGACGCACAGTCCTCCAGAGGACTCTCAACACACACACGTTCTCCATCTACAATAAAACGTGTCTGAAAACGTGTGGGCGGCACACGGACCCAGAAAAAAGCTGGGATGTTCTCTCTCTCTCTCTCTCTCTCTCTCTCTCTCTCTCTCTCTCTCCTCAGCATGCATGCACCAACACACACACGCACACAGTCCGAATGCCCCAGCCTCTAATGTCCTCATCATGTTGATCATTAGAAACTTACATGTTGCCCATTTTCCTCGAAATTTGCTAATAGAAGCTAATACAAGTCTCCACTTTTCCACGTGTCATTCAGCTTGTACACGCAAACATAGCAGCATCACTGCTTTCCCAACATCTGCTTCTGTTTCCATGGCCAATAAATAACAAAACAAAGATTAAAGAACAAATAAATAAGTAAACATTGACAAACTGCAGGTCAACAAAAATGCAGGTAAAAGAAAAATATCTGTTTCCTGGAAAAGTAATTTATTTTATAATATATTTGTTTTTGATATCTCTTTATATCTGTCCTAGCGATACGTGTCCACTTGCGCGACTTGATTATGTTGTGTTGAATGCACAATACACTGTGTTATATCAAGTCCAAAGTCAGTGCGGTGTTTTGTGGAGATGCGGATTTCATTTTCCAGCAGGACTCCAAAAGTAAGTATCTATATAAGTCAGTATCTATATATATTATATCATATTATATAAGATCAATTGGTACTTTTGACAGTGTGGGCAGTGTGCCAAGTCCTACTGGAAAATGAAATCCACATCTCCATAAAAATTGTTGTAAGATTTTCCAGGAAAACACTGCACTGACTTTGGACTTGATATAACACAATTGACCAACACTAGCAGATGACATGTCTCTCCAAACCATCACTGATTGTGGAAACTTCCACTGGACCTCAAGCAGTTTGGACTGTGTTTCTCTCCACTCTTCCTCCAGACTCTGCTCCCTTGATTTTCCAAATGAAATGAAAAATTTACTGATGATCAGTGATGGTTGTGTCATATCATCTGCTGGTGTTGGTCAACTGTGTTTTATCAAGTCTAAAGTAGGTGCAGTGTTTTCCCATAAAATCTTACAGCACTTCATGCTTCCCTCTGCTGACAACTTTTATCGCGACTTGGCTTGGCACACTGCCCACACTGCCAAAAGTACTAATTGATTTAAGTTTTCTGAGACACTGATTTTTGGGTTTTCATTGGCTGTAAGCCATGCTCATCAACAATAAAAGAAATAAAACGTTAAAATAGATCACTTTGTATGTAACACATGTATATAATATATGAGTTTCACATTCTGAACTGAATTACTTAAAATAAAAAGTAACTTTTTAATGATATTCTAAGTCATTATACAGCCACATATGTCTAATATATTAAGGTGAATAACCACAGCAGCAGTGGAAGCAGTTAGAAAATTCCTAGATCCCAGAGTTCATGTAAACTTCAGTTTAGTTGTGAGGGGAGGATGAGCAGCTAGTCTGTGGCAGGTGGCATAAACTGGACCAGTGTCAGGCTGGACAGGTAGGCAGTCAATTAGGAAGCTGGAATAAGAGTGTAACTACTGGTAATGCAGCTCATATAAATATAATTATATATATATATATATATATATATATATATATATATATATATATATATATATATATATATATATATATACAGTTAGTTCCAACTCTGCAATTTGATTGGCTGAGATGCGTTCTCAGCCGGTATCAGCCGGTAATGCACTGTAACCGAAGATATCCATGTATTACCCCGACACATACAGGTAACCTAGCAACGATGCAGCTCTTACAAGCAAAACAGTGCAGCTACAAACAGAGCAGCAATGTACCTATTTTAACTCTTTTTATTTTTTATAACCAAACAGATCGTATTTTCTCGTCCTCTTTAATGTAAACTCTGTGATCTGTTTGGTTATGAACACTCTGCAAGTTAAAACAGTTCAATTGCTGCTCTGTAGCTGTGCTGTTTGGTTTGTAAGTGTTGCATTGTTGCTAGGTTACCCATTTGTGGCGGAGCAATACATGGAGAGCTTCCGTTACAGTGCATTTCAGGCTGAAAACGCCTCTCAGCCAATCACATTGCAGAGTCGGAACTAACTGTGGTACATTATACGCTATAGCTCTCCCTCCCGTGTAGTATTGCTTAATTACATGAGAGAAAATAAAGCTACAGCTACTGAGATACTCAGTAGTTACATTTATAAAATAAGTCGATGTACAGTATCAGTCAAAAGTTTGGACACAGCTCTTTATATTTAATGTGTTTTTTTCTTTTTATGATGTATTTTTACATTGCAAATTTAATATCGAAGACTTTATTACACCTATACAGGAACACATGCAGAATTATTCAGTAAGCAAAAAGTGTTAAACAAACCAGAATATTATAGTTTATACTTGAGATTCTTCTAAGTAGCTTTGAGGACAGATCTGCACACTCTTGGTATTTTAATCTCAGTGTCTTTATGAGAGAGAGTCACCTTGAATAGTTTTCTCAGCGTCTTGAAGGAGTTCCTGGAGGTGCTGAACAATAGTTGCTGCTTTTCCTTCACGCTGTGAAGCTCCAGCTCATCACAAATCACCGTCTCAGTTGATCAGGTTTAGATCAGGGGATTCTGGATGTCCAATTTTTATTTTGTATTTTGTAATTCCATATATGTCCCTCAATTGTTTTCATGTTTTTAATTAAATTACAATGTAGGAAATAAATGGAAAGAAAGAAAGAAATGTGAATAAAAAAGGTGTGAACAAACTTCTGACTGGTACTGTACATATTTATTACATATTACATATTTATTACATATTACATATTAAACAAAATGTACTGCTGTAATCCATGTGTAAGAGTGCCTACTCCAGCAGTAAATACATTGCTGTTACCTGATAATAAATCTGTATAATTACACATTAATAAAATAGGGCCTTTTGTTTAGATGTATTCATTTGTGTTTCTATTTTTGTACAACATTTATTTCCTTTACCTGCACGTGTGCACGTGTTTGTGTGTGCATGAGAGAGAGAGAGAGAGAGAGACAGAACACTGGCAGTGTTTTGAGTGTGCTGAAGTGTGTTCACATGTTTAGCAGAAAGGCAGATAAACAGGGGATTGCAACAATCAATACGAGAGCTGCTGAATGCATGAACTAAAGGTTTAGCAGCATCATTGATATTCAGGAAAGAGTGAAGGTGGGTGATGTGGAGGTAAAAGAAAGCAAGATTAGGATGAGATAAAGGATGAGATTCACATAAGAAAAATACAGTCAACAGAGAATGGGCACAGGTTGGAGATTTGGGGAATAAACACAAAATGTTCATCGTTTCTAATTTATTAAAAATCAAGATTATCCAGATTTTAAGATTTGAGATGTCAGCTTTGAACGCTTGATTATTCAAATTAGTGCTGCGATATAAAGGAAAATAATTAGCATATGGCAAGAAATTACCATCCCATCAGGAGTTGTTAAATGAATCTGTATATGTGTGAATGTAATGGTGATGTATGTACGTTACAATTGAAAGACTGGAGGCTCTAGTACCCTGTAGCTTGGACTCTAGCTTGGACACATGATGAGATACTGTTAGTCCCATATCATCATGTCCCATATGGCATCATGTGGCACATTTATGACATGCAGGTGCAGCTCAAAAAAATATAATGTTATTGAAAAGTTGGGCAGTGTGCCAAGTCCTGCTGGAAAATGAAATTCGCATCTCAAAAAAAAAAAAAATATCAGCAGAGGAAAGCATGAAGTGCTGTAAGATTTTGTGGGAAAACACTGCACTGATTTTAGACTTGATAATAAAACACAGTGGATCAACACCAGCAGATGAGATGACTCTTCAAACAATTACTGTTTTTCCTGTAAAGCTGCTTTGTGACAACCTTTGTTGTAAAAAGCGCTATATAAATAAAATTGAATTGAATTGAATTGAATTACTGATTGTGGAAACTTCACACTAGACCTCAACCTGTTTGGACTGAGTACTTCTCCACTCTTCCTCCAGACTCTGCTCCCTTGATTTCCAAATGAAATGTGAAATTAACTGATGGTCAAGGATGGTTTCGATCCACTGTGTTATATCAAGTCAAATATCAGTGCAGTGTTTTCCTGGAAAATCTTACAGCACTTAATGATTTCCTCTGCTGACAACTTTTATGGAGATGCAGATTTTATTTTCAAGCAGGATGCTGCCAAAAGTACCAATTGGTCTTATATAATATTCTATTTTTTTAAGAAACTGATTGTTGGGTTTTCATTGGCTGTACAATAAACAATAAAAGAAATAGACGCTTAAAATAGATCACTCTGTGTTTAATACATCTATATTATATATGAGTTTTACATTCTGAAGTGAATTATTAAAATAAAGTAACTTTTTGAATGATGATATTTATTTTTTAAGATGCACCTGTAAATGTTGCAGCTGGGTCTGTAGATCCTGCACACTCGTAGGTTGCTGATGCTAGCATCCCAGCTGGTCCCGTAAATGCCCAATTGGCAACAAACCTAGTGACCAGGCAGCCTATTCCTCAATAACCCTTACTGCATTTACAGTAAATCAAGGAGAAAGGAATGAGTCGATGACCAGTATGAGCTGAGAGTAGAAGGTCATTTAAACTCAAGAGCTGGCACTTTCAGTACTGTGTGAATGTGATGTGTGTGAAATCCAGACTGGAATAGCTCATACAGAGTACAATAATAAGCAAAAGGCTGAGTTGGGTGTTTTTTGTGATGTCAGGAAAACCAGCATATTTACATATTCACCTAAGCATAAAGAAGTTTACCCCTGCCCGCAAGCTATTGAGTGTTTCAGCCTAGACTGCTTTTTAAATTGAGGCACACAATGAGGTCAGCCAATCAGAACAGAGGTCATTTAAATATACAATATTTCAGAAGTCAAAGGTTCAGGCAAGGTCTGTTAAATTCTAGTGGATACAATAGAGGCCAGAAAGTAATCTAAGGATCTAAGGATCCAACTTTAAACCCCAAACAAGGCTTAGCTTATTGTATTTGGGTTAATAAGGGTAACTGTGTTTATTTTATTTTCTCAGGCTAGGGTTGAATGATTTAGATAAAAAGAAGGTGAGTGTGTGTGTGGGCTGTTGTGGTTGGAAGGTTACAAACACTCACCTTGAGGATAATAAATGTATACAACATACATGTCTAATTAAAAAAAATATCTCTCTGGGTGGGTAGATGGCGTTTTCCACCCTCATCACTCCCCCTGTGACACTGACCAGTACAGGTGTCTATCAGCTGATGAAGCAAAGCTGGGGATCCTTTGCTTTCCTCCGAGTGTGTTGGTTGCCTAGTAATGCAATGATAGTGGTGGTTAAATGAAGAGGGCAGAGGCTGACTTCACATGTATCACAGTAGGCATGTGCATGTCCTAGTGAGCGGGTAGGTTAATTGGCTTAGCTACACTGAGGATAAAATGGGGTAAATACGTATTTTTGATCTATTTTAGAATCTACTCTCACTGAGACAATTCATTCAGTCTTAGGCCTCTCTACTTTCTGTTGATGATCATGATTGACAACAGCTGGTAGCATCTCTGCGCTCACATTTACAAAATAAATATTTTTTATGACAATCATTGCACTAAAAAAATATTAATAAAATTAAGTTCACTCTTAAGTTTAGACTCAGTTAAGTTGTGAAGACATAACTTGTTAAGTTTATTCAACTTATCCGAGTCAAAGCTAAATGAAGACTTGACTCAGTTAAGTTGAATCAACTTTTTTTTTTTTTTTAGTATCGTGGGTTCAAGGAATTTAGTTTTTGAAATAAGTTTGTTGTTAAAAATGGAACAGGTATTCTTAACATATTTAATAAATATAGTTGTCACAATCACAAAAACAATTCTTATGGTATTTTGTATATTAAAAAACGGCCAGTAGTGACAGAATAATCCTGTGGTAACACAAAAGTGAACACTGTAGCATCAGGCCAGCATACGGTTACTTTTCACAACACAGAATAAAGATAGCTTGCTCTTACAGCCTATAACACTAAAGCCTGGCAGCTACACAAAATATATAAAAACTAATGCTTTGGGTGACAGACAATGGTGTCTCCATGCTGCTAGAAGCCAATGGAAAAGCTGAAAGAACCAATATTGAAGAAAGTGCTTTGGAGCATGGTTGAAATCCTTTCTTTTGTGTTGACTGTGTTCAGGTTGAAGTTCTCTAAACTCATTTTATTGAGTTGTACTGGCTGGAAACTCAATAAAAACACTTGCTAATATTAGTTCATTTGACGTAAACTGAGAAGTGTGATCACATTTACACTATTCAGCAATGGGAGCCACTGAAGCCACGTATGTTCAATAGATTTGGGCTCAGGCCTTCATGCCTCAGAAAAGGGACAGTTCTAAAAAAAATAATTAAAATCCCAGTATTGTCATGAGCTTCGTGTCCATGATAAGTTTATGATGTTCAAGTGTTCTTAACATAGTCATGATTTCTTGAATCTTTGAGACTACTGGAAAAAGTAAAAAAAAAAAAAAAAAGGAGTTGCATTAAAGTGCCAGATCATCTTTGGTCTTCATTACAGGCAACTTAATAGCCCAACATTACATTAATGAGACCCTGCAAATAGTGTGGCCTTACCTTTTATGATTTTATGAACGCACACTCGGAATAGCACATGCATGGTGTGCTATTCCAACAGGACAATGCTCTTGCACATATTGGTGCAAACTCCAAAAAAATTCAGCTACTATGTCATGACCATCTATAAAATTAATATCCACATCCTGATCTGTTATAAGACAAATGTGTTTGTGAGTGTGTACAGACCTGTCAGAGTGTGGTTGATGATACTTCATCAGACTTGCTGAGGATAAACATATCAAAGCTGGGAGAATGATGGATATTTCTCTTAAGATACAGTTGATTACTCAACAATGCACAACCCTCTCTCCTGAAGCTTCTGTTTAGTTCAGTCTCCACACTCAATTCCCTCCCTGAGGAATCTTCTCATTTTCTCCATGTCGTGTTGATGGTCTAGGTTGTAGGCAGGAAATCTGATAAGTGTGTGTGTGTGTGTGCCATCTGTGTGTGTCACAGTCAAATGGATGACTTTGATGTTGCTGCTGGCACAGAGGAAGGCCAGACTTTACGGATGCTTCAAGGATGATGATGATTCTCAAACATAAGCTGGCCTTAAGTGTAGACCCTTGCTGAATCAATCACAATCACGCAGAGGAACGTCTCATATGTTTGCTTTGGGAAAAGCACTTAAGCCCTCAGCAGCAGCTCTGCGGAGATAAATGCTTATAGGCTGGAGCAACACAAAGCCTCATAATGTTTCACTAAAGCCATTTGCAGGAGGGCTGCTTAACCCGACACGTTCTCCAGAGTAAATAAATTTTGGACTGCCTGTTCATTCATTTATTCAATCATTCATTCATCCATCCATGTGCACACACACTTTACAGTCTGCACACTGATCATCCAGAGAAGCTAATCTAACATATTAGGCTTATTTTACACACATCCATCTTTGGTTGCACTGTAAAGCCAGGATTAAAACACGCCAGACAGCTCTGACCAATCAGAGGAGGCAATGTGCTTGCGTTAGGGGTGTCACGATTCTCTAAATCCTCGATTCGATTTTACTTCCGATTTTAAGGTCACGATTCGATTCTCTATTTTCTTTTTTTTACAGCAGAGAGGCCAACGCCAGTTTTAGATTAGTCTATGGTCAGTCATTGGTTTGATTCATCAAATGTACAATATCTTATTTTAAAAGGTGGGCTTGATATAAGTGATGCAAAGTGATACAAGTGATCTGTAACACACCACATTAGGCACTTATGGTCAAATTTAAATAATTTAATTAAGATATATTTGTAATGCCATCTAGTGGCTTTTTTTTGGTAGCAGCAGTGTGCACATAACAAAATAAATAATACAAAAAATACAGGAACAGTCATGTAAAAAATAATAGAACAATTAGAGCCTTGACAAACTGAACTCTATCCTACTATAACAGTTAAACATGAAAAATAAGACTTTTTCAGTCCCTGAGAATGACAATTTTTTCTCTTTAACAAAGATAGATAGATAGATAGATAGATAGATAGATACTTTATTTATCCCGAAGGAAATTTAGGAAAAAGTATCGAGTCTCATGCTCTACCGACTGAGCTAGTCGGGCAGATATATTATTAATTTTATCTGTGAGAAAGATGCTCCTTAAGGTACCAAAACTAACATATTTGAGGCTAGACAAAACAACTGTTATTTTTATATTTTCAAGTTTTTCTTTAAGAAGATGAATGTCCACATTCTTTGGAGAAAGGGCTGCTCTTTGAGCAGCGGTGTCGGCTACAGTGTGCTGCGCCATTTGCGGGAGGGATCGTCGATCCTCTTTTTGACTTCGATGCTCGAGACCATGACGTTATTATATAATATCGAAATCGTGACACCCCTAGCTTGCATGGTTTATTGTTGCACATTTTGTTACGTTTAGGTTTGTGCCTGTCTGAAACCAAACCAAACAGAGGGAGAAAACACTCTAAGTAAACAAACTGATCAACTGATCTGGACCACAGATACCAATTACAAGTGTGATAATTGCCCTAAGGCTTTACTTAAGACTTCTAAGTAATTATTTTGTGCACAATAAAATTACACTGACAGATGCTACAGACTTCCACCATGCTTACCAGCTGTTACAACAAGTTAACAGCAGGCTTGTGTCTTTTGGTTTTGGGATACAAACCATCGGTTTATGATGTTCAATTTGGGTGATGTAATCTGTGCGAGTAACTGTAAATCAATTTCATGTACAAAAAAAAAAAAGAATCATAGCCTGTTTGAAAATATTCCATACTTTATTATTTTTGTGGCAGTACATAAGTAGACATTTATTTATTTTTTTATCCATATAAATTGTATAACTTTGTATAGAATAGCAGAAACATGCTAGCCCTCATGAAGCATTGTTTTATGAACAACAATTAACAGACTCAATGATTTACATTAAACATTCCTTCTGTTTGTAGTCCATGCGTCATAGTAAATATGTGGAACAAATGATATTCATGACCGTCTCAGTTACGCTTAAATGCAACTTAAGGTAAGTCCCACCTTTACGCTATTAGCATCTTTCTCTCTTTTAGCTGCTTTAAGGCTTGGTCTCCTAGCTTACCGTTGGCCTACTGGACTATTGGGAATGCTATAGAAGTAGCCACAACACAGATCTATGTACAAGAAATGTTTTTTATATATTTTTTTAACATTACTATCATAAAGCCATAATCAGGGATTTATAAAAGCTGTTTGGTGTCACAGCAAGATTACAGTAGCGTGTGCCCCACATATTCTCGAAGATAACATCATCTCTTAGATGTTTCAGTCCAAATATCAGAAGGCTTTTTTGAAAAAAAAAATAATAATAATAAAAGAAAAGAAAACAGAATGAAAATCTTTGAGAATATTTCTTTATAGTATTCTTGCAGTCTTGCTTTATTTTGGGTGGGGAAACTTGTTTGCAGGTCCTTCAGTGCTTCACAAAATTCAGACTGAGGTGACTACCACTGTTGTTGAAAATCCCTGATTGTGATTTCAACCATGACATGGTAAAGTATCTTCATGTGGATTTGAATGTAGTATCAATGGCAGCAGTGGATTTTACACTCTGCATTAAACCAACTTCACAAATACACGTCCAGCAGATTTGTTATAAGCCTCAATAACAATGTGGTTCAGATTGTATGGGTCTTGAGTATCTTAAAACAAAGCTTCAAAGAAGAGTCACATTTAGTACATTTCACCCTTTATACCAAGACATAATTGGCAATGTTTTTGACCTTTTTTACACCTGGACACTTCATGTGACTAATGTCTGGATTGCATTCTGATTTTAGTTGTACTGGGAGAAGGTTTGGTTGTTAAATGTGTTTTGAAGACATGGATGTGTTTACACTGCTCTCTCTCTCTCTCTCTCTCTATATATATATATATATATATATATAGACAGACACACAAATCTGGATATTTTTAAAAACTACGATTTTTGTCTCCATTTTGGCCTTCCGTCTACATGAAAATGGCATTTCTGGTCAACGATCAACTGAAAACAAAGTTTTTCGAAAACGCTTTCCAAGATGGAGATTTTTTGAAAACTCTCACATAACCTAACACAGCGAAGGTATCGAAATGCTCTGCATTAAGATCTTTTCCAATCCTCCTGTCCGGAGCCTTACCAAACCTTACCGCTAATCGAGAGATTCTGGACCAGGCCTGGTTTAACAAGCACCTGGTGGGACAGTTTTGAAAAGTAGTTGAGAGTGGCGAGAAAACTTCCGAATGTCTGGAGAATCCTACGTGTCTTTGAGTGAAATTTTTCGACTTTGCATTGAAGGGGAATGTTCATTTCAGCATCTTTGAGTGGTATGGACAGGGATATTTAAAAAAAAATTAAGCCAAAAAACGTTTTAAAAATATCTGGATTTGTGTGGACGGGCACTTAAACCACCTCGTAAAGTGGTTTGGGTGATCAGATTTGTATCTGTGTCTTGGGTGTGTTTACACTAACATTTTATGTGGCATGGCCTTATTTAGATATGATCCTTATACTCAATACAAATAAACTGACCAGGTGTAAACAGGATTTTTGTCGTTTTTTTAGTCGTGGTGTGACCAAAAACCAATCTGATTGGTCAATCTGATTATTCACTGAAGCATTCCATTATTATACACAGACCCGTAGTATTTATCTACATTTAGCCATGTTAATTGATGGTTTACAGATATTGGTATAGTATGTGGATGGACAAGCAGATTAGTAGAACTTAATATACCAGTTAGAAACAAAGATATTTCCTTTCTTTTATGATTAAAACCACAAACGCTCTCTGTTTATTGTACCTCCAAAATATGAATGAAATATGCTTCTGCGTATTCGCTATTTGATGTAAATGACACTCTGTAAAGGACAGAATAGATAATATCTATGAGGTGCATGTTATATATCATAGTGTATATCTGTAGATCAAGGTTCTACATATATGTGGATGGTGGTTCTACACTGCCCAAGTTTGGGTGGGTCTTGTACACTCATCAAAAAACGAGTTGCATCCAGACCCTTTTCTGAACTCGCACTTCAGTGCACCACTCTAACAGGACAATGCTTGTCCACATACTGCTGCCGCAACACAGATGCTATGTCTGACAGATCTGTCCCCAATGAAAATGTGTGGATTCTATTGGTCATGCTATCAACACTCCACCTCTACAACAAAATCTGCAGGAATATTCAAGCTGCATGGAATGGATTATCGCAGAACAACATAAAGAACTTCTACACCTCCATTCCAAGGCTTATGCCATGTTGTGTATCTTCTTTATGTGTAGCTCAATAAATATAATAAATATTTTCTTATTATGTAAAGCTCAATAGATAGTGCCTTTTATCTTCCGTCTGAATAGAAATGCAATCCAACACCTTCTAGGTGCAACTATTTTCTGATGATGCGTGTATGTTTGGACTTGGACTGTGCCTTTAAAATAAAGCATAACTACACTAGAACACAACACAACAATTAATGTTGCAATAAACTAGTGGTTGTAATAGCACAGTGTGCCACATTGATGCTGTCCACACAGCAGACTCAGTACACACGGCACACTGCTCAGACAAGACGCTGTCTTCTCCTAGCTCTCTCTAACATGATTAGGGAGCATAGGAGACTGCCAAATGCTGTTACTGTAAGTCAACTGAAAGGTAGTTATTGTGTTGACGTAACATTTTATGTGGAACCGATGTAAACAAATCCATTTTAAGCAGTTATTTTTAGTGGAAAACTTTACAGTCACAATAATACAGCAATCAGACTATATGTTATTGGATTATAAAATACTAAACAAAACGTTTCTTCTGCTTTTACATTCTGATAGAAAAGAGTTTAAATAGAAACAGACAGTAGGGGTGTGCGATATCATATCGTATGCGATAAATTCATCAATTTTTTTTTATATCGTGAATGAAATTATACCCTAAAATATCGTGCCATATCACCCACACATTTGATATCTACTTGAGACCGAAAATATCTGTCGAGTATCATTTATTTTACTTTAATCCTGGATACATGGAAATATTTTGAGTGCATTATAATTAGCATGACATTCTAGATCTGTTACAATTATTTTTTTTATATCCCACTCAGGGGTGTGCAGTATTATATTGTGTGTAATAATATATATATATTTTTTTTTTTTCTTGCAGTGTATATTGTATTTATTTTTTAAGTATTCTGTCATATCGCCAAGAGTATCGTTATCCTGAAAATACCATGAAATATCGTGATATTATTTTAGGGCCATATCGCCCACCCCTAACAGACAGGTGCAGTTTTTAGGGGTTTTTCTTTATATTTGCTGAAACTGTGAAACTGTGCTTCCAGAGATTTATCAGTTGAAAGAAGAATTACACTCTCATTACTGAATACTTGCTTTACGTAAAGATTTACGGTGTACAGGTGCTGAAATCAAAGAGTCAAATGAATGAATCTGAAGGTGTAAGCGCAACAGGAGCCTGGGACGCTGTGAGAGCGCTGGCTTTGAAAGCCAATACTGCAATACTGAGCCTGAAATGTAAGTCGGGGTCTGTGATTGCAGGAATCCAGTTCAGTAATGAGGGTTTGCTGCTCTGGTTGTTTTTTGGGTCGGGAGCCAGAGCGCCCAGCCTGATATCGTCTGCGGTCAATGTGGCAGGACACTGCTTAGGAACATTGCGTCTGACTTGAGCCAGATTCTACTGCAGCCTTTTTCTCATTAGCCAGCCCCCTTCCCTGTCGTATCTGTTTGGAGCTGGGAACACAGTGAACGCGGGAGGAAAATGATCTGTGGAGAGGAAAGCGTAATCCTCTTTGGCGGAAGCTAACTTTCACACCTGACTTCCCCTTTGTCCCTTTATGTAAGCTGCCTAGACACAGTATTGATAAAAGCCATTTTTCACCCAGCAGCTCTCCTGCTCTCTCCCCCGTGGCCAAGGTTAATTAGCAGTCATTAAAATAAGAACTACCGGCTTTCTGGCAATGGTGGTGGGAGGGGCGAAATGAAAAACGATGAAGCAGGTGAGATGGGTACTCCGTAACGTCTCTGTGAGAGGATAGTTCGTTTAGCCCCGCTGCCACAGTGATAGGGATGGGGAGTAATGGCCGCTCGTCTGAACAGGAGACTGTTTAATTGCACCAAGATTCCTTCAGGTACCCTTCAACACACCTGATTAACACCGCCATCAATCTGAGCAGAGAGGGAACTGAATACAAATGGCTGCCTCACCTCAGGGCCTCCCATTTAAATGCACACGCATACAGATTACTGCTGGATAATAGTAAATGTAACTGACTTGTGGAGAACCTGCCCACAACTGTGTGTCAAAATCAGTGTGTGGAAATTACAGTATGCTATTAATTCCAGCTACATTTACAGACATTTTTACTGCATGTCTGTAAGTTCTTGTTGTCATTTCCAAACTGCCGAGCTTTTTGCAAAGTGTTTAATCCCATTTTTACCCAGCTAGTAGGGAGGAGACTCTGACACAGAATGATCCCAGTGCTAGGAGGGTCACATGAGGCATCTTTTCTGCTAATGCAACATCATTGGACAGCTTAGCCTAGTTTGCCAGTTCTTTCATATCAGCTGAGTTATGGGCCTACCCAGAGAGAGTGAGGCCAATTGTGCCTCTCAGCATCACCCAGGACTTTACTGGCAATCCCCCGATGATAGGATTAACTCGTACCCTGCTTTCACACTATCAGGCGACAAGTCCCTCAATTCCCCTCAAGTTTGTCTCTTGTGAGTAACAGGCTGGCTAATTTAGCAAGCTACCTATCAATTAACCAACCCACCAGAGATATCCGTTTTCTATTAATTGTCCTTGTGTAGCCCCAAAAACGCACCATTTAATCCAGGAAAATGAAGGAAATACTGGTAGGATCCAAATTATGTTCAAAGATGAGAATCTTGGGAACTCAAACCCCCGTGTCTATATCTATGATTGGTCCACATAATCTGTTGAGCCATTCGGTTTAGAATATCACTTAACTGCATCATAAATGGAGTTAAATTTTCTTACAAAGTAACTGTCACTAAATTGTGTACTTCTTTAGGAAATGCCACTCTGTCGCCTGATGGTGTGAAAGCACAGTTAGATATTGATTTATATAATTTATTTATGAGCTAGATTTTTTATTACTTTTTTTTTTTTACCCAAATCATTGTCTATTCCCATCTGTTTCCCCATTACATAACCCATGAATTAATTAAAGGGGAAGAATATGGCAATTATTAACTCTGCATTGGCAGAAATGAACAATAAGCAGTCAAAAAGACCTATTTATTAATATTTAATTAATGGTTTAACTTTTCCTAGTTACCTTAGCCTGCAGTGTAAGTGAATTATTATATTTTTTTTTAGTATTATAGTTTGTAATGTTATGAACATAACCCACGTGTGTAGTGCAGTGTCTGTGATGGGCGAAATCAATTAATTCTTTGTTGACCTCTGACCTGCCGTATGCACGTTTTTATATTGCTGCTCGACAACTGAGCACATGTTCAGCTCACTCTGGAGGCTGGCTGTTAGGACAGTGGCCCATCAGACACTGTGCTGTAACTGACAAGTCCATCTGTGACAGTCTGCTGTCAAGCTGCTCCGCCATCTCACCCACTTCTTTTGAACTGTCAAAAAAGAAAAAAATTGTTACACGAGAAGTTGTAAACGAGAGGAGAGGGAATTTAAGAGTGAAGGTTTTAAAGGAGGCATAAAAAAATGTTAGGGAAACGCCTGGAGGGAAGGCACCTGATTCTCTATTGTAGCCACACTTCACAGCAGAAGCATAAAAGCGGCACTCATAAAACATATGCTAATCACCGTTACTACGTTATGAGGACCAAAATAACTTATACTGTACATTTATGTGCTCATCAGAGACATCAGAGCGAGCCGTTTTGATTTACTCAAGACACACAAGTGATTAAATATATTTCCTATCACTGTATTAATATACGAATATACCATCAATATATCGTAGTTGGTTCAATGGTGGTGCTTCTGAAAGGTGTGATTCGGTCAAAATGCTTCTGGATGAAGTTCTGCATGAGTCACTCTTATTATTTGTCCTGTGGGTGTTTACTTGGATGCCCTGAGAGCAAGAGAGTGCTTATGGAGAGAAATCCCGCTGCACCAATAAACATTTTCATTAACTGTGACTGATTTGGAGGCAGAACTACAGGTATGAGAACAGAATGCATGGAAAAGAAAACAGAAGGTTTAATGAGTAAAAAGTGGGAGAAAAATATAAGAGAAGAAATACGATTAAGAATATTGAGTGGAAAAGAGATGCATGAAATATCTTTAGTTTATCACCTTCCTCAGAGCAAGTGTAGTCTGATGATACTAGAAAAAGAGGAAAAATAAATCTTTCCCCTCCATTCATCGCACAACCCTGGTTTATTTAGCATCTGCCTCCGAGGGGATGACACATCTCGCCTTATCTGTGTGAGGCGACGCTGGAGGCAAAGGTATGCACCTCAGGTGGTACAGCATCCCGGGCTTTGCAGCTTTCAGCATGCCGGGACACCCTGCTGAGGCAGCAGCTCCGTACCGTCTCCCAGTTTGGATGCAGACCCGAGGGAATTCTTCGCACCACAGTCTGGCACGTTTCACTTCTTTAGTCCACTTTGCTCTTTAGATGTGCTCAAGTGGGAGGTTGTCTCTGTGTCCTTCTCAGACAAGCACCAAGGTCCATGGTTCCATTTTTGATAGAATATAATATTAAAGAGTCTTTCAAATGAGGATGGGCAGTCAGTCTGTTTCACAATGAAGTCACTGGATGGCTTTCTAATATGTCTCGGAGCTCTGTGAGAGGAAACACAAACCATAATGGAGATGTGTATTGTGTTGTAGTACTGGCTTGTAACCAGATTTTTTAAAGCTGCGCATTGTAAATATAACTACACACAATAAAGAAACACAAAGTGGTCTTTAAGGTACTCACTTTAAGGTAACTCATGTTTTATAAAGTAAAAATAATAAAAACGAAATCAGCCAGGACTGTGTCTAGTGGCTGATATTTGCTTCCTTCATTTTACACTAAAGTTAAAGGGCTAAAATATATGTCCAAATGTTTGTGGACACCCCTTTTAACGAATATACTCATCCACTGTAAATTGCACCCATTGTTGACCCTTTAGAAGCAGAAATATTGTCAGTAAAGCAGAATTAAAAAAAAAATAAACGTATTACAAGATAATAGGCCAGTTAAAAATTAGGATGGGTCAGTCATTTATTTCCACCCCATCTATGTTCTTCAGTAGGCATTTAGTCTTTATAACCAGCAGATTTGTACTTGTTTTTGCACATTATATTTGTTTCAGTATTGTTGCTGCAATGTGCACATACACAGTAGTCTCACTGCAGAACATGTAATCTCATGTCAAGGAAAATTTAATAAAATATCGCAAAAAATTGCTATTATCCATGACATATCGACCAAAAATAGATTATATCTGGCAATTTTTTTTTCCAGTACTGGATAGACTGACTTCTTGTTGTTTTTTTTTTTTATATTGCAATATGAATTTTTTTTCCCCCAATCTCATGTAGCCTTATGTAGAATTGTGTTCTTTAAAATGATACATGCTACATCCAATATATGCAGGGTGGTGATCTTTCAACATCCTGACCATTAGGGCTGCAACTAATGACTATTTATTAGTCGACTAATCTGCCATTTTTTGTCTAATTAGTCACGATTATTTTTTGTCATGCCCTCTATTTGTACTTCCTACTGGTGAGGACAGCTAAACATTTAGGCCCCAAGACAAATTGTACAGTACATTTTGATAGTTTGATGTATATATATTAAACTAAAAAATACATCATATATAGGAAACATTCACACAAACTGTTAAACTGTTATCAATGTTTATGAAGGATTGAAGCTTGAATCAGGATACTCACTCTCTCACTGTGTGTGCGTGTCTTTCTCTCTCTCTGCCTTTTTTTTTTCTTTTGAGTGCGCTCTCTCCTTTTCTCTCGCTCCATCACAGTTACGACGCGACTACAATGAAATTCCTTGTCGACCATTTTTTATAGGCTACGTTGCCGATTACACCGACTAATTGTTGCCCTACTAATTGTTGACCATATTAATGTTCTTGTCACTGATTGCAAATTGTCACTGATAGATGTTGCAAAGCTCCAACGTCTAGCAGAAAGCCCTTCTTCATCAGAAGAGACTCCAATTAAAAGCATTAAAACTCCAAGATAAGCAGGATAAGACACCCTTATTAACACACAAAGATATCTTGGCTGATCTTGGCAATATAGGCTAAAGCAGAAATCCTCAGTCGTGGTCTTAGAGTGCCTGTCAATAAAGTTTGATTATGTTCCTTTTTAAACACACCTCGTCTTGTAACCGCCAGTGTGTGTGTGTGTTATCTTTAGTTGACCCTCTGTTAAGAGAATTTTAAGTCCTAAATTGTTAAAATAACGACTTCAAAACTAACTTACGTGTCCTGAGGCTAAAGCCTGTTATTGCCTGTGGAGAAAGGCCGCTGTTAGACCTTGCTGCGCAGGAGGCCCCCTGTGGGGTGCTCAGGGGTACTGCACTCTGACGAGTTCTTGGCTTTGTCCTTGTTGTTGTTGGGCTCGTTGTCTTTGATGATGTCATACTGACGGCAGAAGAGAGCTATCACACCTGAGAGAGGACAGAGAGGGAGAGAGAGTTCGAATTAGACACTGAGATGGACAGAACAGGAGAGAGGGGCAGTGACAGATGAGAAACGTCAGGGGGAGGAAGGAGATAATAGAAAAGCTGATGATGGATCACTCTATGTTTGTGACCGAAAACATTACAAACCAATTATAAATGAACTCAGGAAGTGTGATGAGCTCCTCTGTTTTTTTTCTTAGTTGTGCCACAACTGTCATGTTTGATGATTTATTCTCTGGTCTTTCCGCTGGCTTGATGGGGACTACACTGAGATTGGAAAGCCCCTGAGGTCCAATTAGACCAAAAGAAACTCCCACTCAACGTGCTTTCCCTTTCTCTCCCTCTCACACACACACTGAGTGAGGACTTTTTCCCATTGGACTTCAGCCACTTTGTACACCATTCAGCAGGGAATCATTCAAACAAGCCACACTTGCAGCAGGAAAACATATCCACGGATAGATCAGAGTGTGGGGAGGCGTATCTAATCAATCTCAGGACACTGATCAGCAATGCAAAGCCTGTTTTGATATCGTTAACTCCTTAATTAAACACAGCAAGGCTTTAAAGCCGCTAAGTTAATGAGATATCTTATTTGTATGTATGCTAAACGTTCCGTTAGAAGAGGAATATTCTGTGGACGAGGATGAGAAAACTAACTTGAATGGAATTTCCCCTTACCACGCAACTTATATGAGATGAATCTTTAAGCTTTAAAAACAGTTTAAATTCTTGGTATCTTGGTATCATAAATTCCCCAACATTTCTGTGAGATTCTTATCCATGTTGATATTACTGCATCTAACAGTTTTCGATTTTTCAGAGAAATCCATGCTGCGCATCTCATGTTCTACCAAACTTCAGAGGGGTTTAATTAAGATTCAAATTCAATAAACCGAATGTCATGTTTTTTATACCAGTTAGGATAACTGCAGCTTTGTCACATGGTGTTAGGAGATGGGTAAACTGTGGCCAAGAAGGGATGCAGATAATCAGCAATAAGTATTTATTTAAGTATTAACAGGCCTAAGATGTGCTTAAAACCTGTCCAACATTATTACACCACATACACCAGTCTGAGACAAGGCAGGTTGGGTCCAAGAATTCATGCTGTTATCAATAAAAGTTGACCCCAGCACCGGGTTTGTCTTAGCAGAGTAACTAATGTGTATCAGACCAGGCTATGCTTTTCCATTCTACAACAGTACAGCCTGTAACCTTTGCATCCTCAGCCTTCTGGTTCTTGACTGACAGAAGAGAAACCACTATTGTACACAGTGGTTATCGGAGCTACAGTAGCCTTTTTGTCAACTCAAGCCAGTCTGTTCCTGTTCTGTCGACTTTTCTGTTCAACAAGTGTGATAAAGTGCGCTCCACACCTTAGTAAGATGAGAATCACACTTTATGAGTAGTGAGGGTGAGTGCTCAGAGACAGGGCAAGAAGCAGAACAGGCAGGAAGGTTATGCTTTTTATCCGTCACTATTTATTTACACACCCTCTTATTTATATATAATTATACTTTAAAAAACAGTGCAAGCATCCCATTCACAGCTGCAATTTTTTCCTCAATTACAGGTTCTATTTTTCATTATTTTCTACAAGAATGGACTCCCCCAGGTAGGTAAAAGCTGTAAGTTACCAGAAGTAACTATTTTGTCACTTTAGGGTGAGTATGACTGGACACGGATAGCATGGACACAAGTACCACTAGAATGTATTTTGATGGTAATGAATAGGGGCATACCCTGCTTAATTACATCAAGGCATTTGTATTTTCAAAATAGACTATATATCAAATTCTGTATTGCTGGCCTTTACCTGAAAAAAATCTTACCTGCCCACATGATCAGGACCACCACTATAATGATGAGCTCTCCAGCCCTCAGCTGTGCTGCTTGGCCAACTTCCTTCATTGTCACCTCATCTGATAGAAGACACAGACACTTTTTAAAAGGATAATTCAGTGAACACTCCAGTTTGCTCTAGTCAATATTTTGTTGCTAGGGAAAAATGACAAAAGCAAAAACGGCACCTGCAACCATCTTAAAGCCTGACTTAGATTATTTTTTTCAAAGATATCAAATCTAAGCATGTCATATATCATTCCTGAAAACACAAAAACAAGTCTTTTACTTGATGCAGTTTGAGGTCAGCATATGATGATTTAAGCTGGGGTGGGCTATATGTTGATATTTTTTAAAGGATGTCAAAATAAATTAGACTTTGCTACAATCTGTCACTTAAAAATAGAAAGTTTGGTCCTCATTATCTACATTGATTGGACGCGTCTTAATCTATAAGGGAAGTGTTTATGGTGGCACAATTAAGGAAAAGCAGATATGAGCAGTAGCTTCTCTGTATTGCCGTTTGATCATGAAGACGACTAGTGGAGAACTTCAGAGCCTTGATCAGTTTCTGAGTTTCAGAGGTTCTCTTTAGGGCAGGCTTTTTTCAGTTCCTGCCTTGAAAGAGATGTCTCGCCTCGCCAGGAGAAAAGACCGGGTCTTCTTCTTGGCAGTAGATCTAAAGTGCCTGGTGGTAATTAAGATAATTTGTGAGTTTCCTATTTGTGTTCACTGATTAGCCTTAGACAAGCCCTGGAGACTAGGCACTCTGCAGTGGCCTTCTGGATTGATGGAGCAGCAGTGTCTCGTAACGAATGAAAGAAGTTCCACTTGTCTCTTTTCTGCTCTCTGTCGCTTGGATAAAAACGTCGATACCCTTCAGGTAAAACTGAAATGTTATCAGTTATTTCAGGCTTCTGAGCAGTGAAAGTCTGGGCATTTTTCAGCTCACCATCAATGTCAATACATGTCATGAGTCCAGTAAGAAAAACAACATGAAGCCACCCCGAAGCGCTGGGAAGGGGAGGCGTATGGAGGAAAAGATTAACTGTCCGTGTTCATTAGCCACCCTCGAGCCATGTGAAATGAAGTGAAGTGTAATACTGCTTGGTTGATTAATTGGAGAGTATCGTTAGTGCTAATGGCTGATTATGAAACTGTGTTTTTAGTAAATGCTCCTGTTATCTGCCTGTCACAGTTGACACGTGCCATCAGCTCAGTGACCCAGCTGTAAAGCAGCTCTGGCGCCTTTTCTGGTGCATTCTGATGGCAGCAATAGAGACTAAATCAGTGTAGTAGGTATTTGATTTTGTCCAGGAGAATTCAGTGGCTCATAAATATATGCATTTTTTGCATACAGACAGACATTAGCATGTGTCAATAGTAATGATTGCAATTAGTAGCCTTGTAAAATTCAATGCAGCTAAAGTACACATTCAATATACACTGCCACACATGCCACACACCTGTCCTATCAGATGTTATGGGACAGGAATTGGCAAAGTGTCCCATTACTTTTGCCATGTCCCATTAAAAGCAGAAATTATTCTTCGGAAATCTAATGTGTCATCTGCGAGGGAGGGAGTAAATACGAGGTAACCGCATGGCCTCCATCTATATGATTGGGCAAGTAGGTGTAAATGCACGTGTTGAAAGCTGTGCACTTCAGTCCAGCACAGTTTTGCACAGATATGTTTTCTAGTTACAGCTGAATTTTTTTAATCACAGAAAAATGCTCTTATTTACCTTTTAAAAAGCCATTTAAATGCCTAATTACATTACATTACATTACATTACATTTCATTTGGCAGACGCTTTTGTCCAAAGCGACTTACAATAATGAAGTACAAAAGTAATAGGAATTTAGATAACCCATTTTTAGATAGGGCTTAAAGGAGGTCGAAGGGAAATAAAGGGATAGAGAAGTGAAGGAGGGGAAGAAGGAAATGGGGTTAGAAGTAGTTAGTGTGTTAGAGGTGTTAGGAGAGTAAGTGCTCTTTGAAGAGCTCTGTCTTCAGGAGTTTATTAAAGATAGCGAGAGATTCTCCTGATCTGGTAGTGGAAGGTAGTAGTTTGTTCCACCATTGGGGAACTCTGTATGAGAACAGTCTGGATTGCTTTGTGTGAGTGTTTGGCAAAGCGAGGCGACGTTCATTGGAGGAGCGCAGCGGCCGGGAGGTAGCGTAAGCCTTCAGGAGTGAGTGCAGGTAGGAAGGAGCCTGTTCTGTCATCACCTTGTAGGCGATTGTAAGAGTTTTGAATTTGATGCGAGCATCAACTGGTAGCCAGTGGAGCTCAATGAGCAGCGGGGTGACATGTGCCCGTTTTGGTTGGTTGAAGACCAGACGTGCTGCTGCATTCTGGATCATTTGGAGTGGTTTTACTACGCAGGCCGGGAGGCCAGTTATCAGGGCATTGCAGTAGTCGAGGCGTGAGATGACGACTGCTTGTACCAGGAGTTGGGTGGCCTGTTGCGACAGAAACTGTCTAATTTTCCTGATGTTATAAAGCGTGAAGCGGCAGGATCGAGCAACCGAGGCCACATGGTGCGTGAAGGAGAGCTGGTCATCAACCATAACACCCAGGTTCCTAGCAACCTTTGTCGGTGAGAGAGAGAGAGAGAGTCGATGCTTATAGAGAAGTTTTGTTGAAAAGATGGTTTTGCTGGTATGACCAGAAGTTCAGTCTTTGAGAGATTTAATTGAAGGTGATGCTCCTTCATCCAAGAGGATATGTCAGAGAGACATATGATATCCGTGCAGAGATTGCGTTATCTTCAGGTGAGAATGACAGGTATAGCTGGGTGTCATCAGCAAAGCAATGGTAGGAAAAGCCATGTGAGTGGATAACCTGACCAAGAGAGGCAGTGTATATTGAGAAGAGAAGGGGACCCAGTACCGAACCCTGGGGAACCCCAGTGGATAGGGAGTGGGCTGAGGACAGCTGTCCTTGCCACGACACCTTGAACGAGCGCCCAGTGAGGTATGATCTAAACCATGACAGCACATTGTCTGAGATCCCCATGTTTGAAGCACTGAATAACTGGGCTAACCGGTCCTGACATTTAGCTTAAAACCTTGGCGTTGCAGTAAGCGGTCAGGCATGATTCACACTGTGCAGGGGCTGAGGTGACATGGAGAGTGATGGAAGACTGCTACGGTGAGATAGAAAGGCTCAAGAAAAGCTTTGCTGGAGGCCCCTTTTTAACTCCAGACGTCTGTAAAGGGCAGATAACTGTTGTTTTGCTTTCCTGTTTTGAGTGCTCGGTGCTGATTCAGCTCTTGATCGGTCTGGACGTGAGACATAGGTTGGGGCGGGGCTGGTAACATCATGGACCCCACAGTGTTTAATATCGCAATGTATATCGTTGAAAAAAAGATTTGCAATGTTAATTTTTTCCAGTATTGTGTAGCCCTACTATAAACTATGCCTTGCTGAAACAAAACTAAACAAAAGCATGTTTGTTTTTTTATACCTTTAGGGTGTTCTCCTAAAGGCTAAAGGCTTTCCTATTGTTTGTGAGAGATTGTCACGCTAGAAAGTTCTTGGAAAATAATGTTTGGTCATTTCTCCACGTCCATTCCATCTCTCAGAAATGGATGTGGGAGTCACGAGAAATGTTGGCGGCTATGGCCAAGCATTTACAGACGTCTGGAGTTAAAAAGGGGCCTCCAGCAAAGCTTTTCTTGAGCCTTTCTATCTCACCGTAGCAGTCTTCCATCACTCTCCATGTCACCTCAGCCCCTGCACAGTGTGAATCATGCCTGACCGCTTACTGCAAGGCCAAGGTTTTAAGCTAAATGTCAGCACCGGTTAGCCCAGTTATTCAGTGCTGGGAACCCGTGCGGATAATAAAATGGCTGCCTTGCTAGAGCAAATAACCCCAGAAAAAAAGTTGATCTGAGTAAGTGGGTCACTAAATGGATTATAAAATATAAAATTGGTCATATTGTGGGGTTCTTAAGATAAGACATGCTCTCTTGGAGTTATGTGGCGAAATACACAAACAGGCAATTCTATATTTAATTACAGTGTATATTTAGAATGGTTGTATAACAGCCTCCCCACTGTGTTTATCCCCTCATGCAGCCAAAATTCAATGAGAAAGATCAGTCTGAAAAACATTTTTCAGCACTTTTTCAATAAGTTGGCAATAACCTAATGCATTTGGTCAATATCTCTACTAATAAACAGGCTCTGGAGGGGGAGGTTATATATTTAGCTCTATATTTAGTCTAAATGTCAGATATTGAAGCATTTACACTGACTTACCAGGGCTTTTGGAGGCGAGTTTCTCTGATTCTTTTGGAGTGCGGAAGAGGACCGGGTCACTGGGCGGGCTGGTGCCACTCATGCTGATGGACTGCACATGGACAATGTACTCTGTATCTGCCTCCAAATCCCATAATGCACAGGATCGAGTGGTGGTATTCACCTCCTGAATGAAGCGCATCATGCGCACATCTTTCTTCTAGAACAAACCAAACACATAGACAGAAATATAAGGGACTCAAACCCACACATCACATATACCTGCCTGTATCTAAGCTAATATTCTCATTAGTATAATGCAAATGTGAATACATCTAACAAAAAAGTGAAAAAAGCAGGACCGAAGACTGTGAAAGATATCTCCCTAAATGCACCAACAAATCAACAAAATAATACTGTTTAAATGCTACTATTCTATTCAAAAGCAGTGTGATTATTATACAGATGGGATAAAATATTGATATTGCGATATACAGCTCTGGAACAAATTTAGAGACCACTTCAGTTTCTGAATCAGTTTCTCTGATTTTGCAATTTAAGTAAAATAAATAAATAAATATTGTTATTTAGAGCATTTGTTTGCAGAAAATGAGAAATGGCTGAAATAACAAAGTTTTATGAGTTCAGAAATCAACATTTGGTGGAATAACCCTGGTTTATAATCACAGTTTTCATGCATCTTGACATGTTCTCCTCCACCAGTCTTACACACTGCTTTTGGATAACTTTATGCCCCTCCTGGTGCAAAAAATTAAGCAGTTCAGTTCTGTTTCATGCATGTTTAGAAGGGAATGAACATAGGATCAGTAATCAAGATTCCACAGCAGAAGCACCATTAATATCCCTATTCTCTCAACATTTGCACAGATATCAAACAAGATATTATTTACCATGAGGCTGTAATAAAATAAACCACATTCATACTAGAATTTTTTCACTATATACTCTACCTTTCAAAAGTTTTAGCATTTAAGCCATTTTTTGCCATTTAAGCACATCAGATCTTGTAAAACTGAAAAAAGGAAACTTGTTAACAAATGAAAGCTGGTCTGTAGTAATGGAAATAAACAAAAGTTTGGAAAAGAAGCAAACAATGCAAATTTACAAAGCCTTTGTCTGTAGTAAAGCAATATTGGAACAGATTGTGTTACTGCACTCTCTACTGCAGCATTTACACACTTACACATGAAATTAAGTGAAGTTAAATCAATGAAATTCAGAGACTGTAGAACAGTGAACCAGTGTCACCTAAACATTCTGCTCTTCCTGAATACAATAAATACATAATGACCTTCCACCTATCTGCCAATACCAATACGATTCTGATATTTGTGTGCGTCCCTGCAAATAATAACCTGCACACTGTGGCTCAGGGCAAACATCCTGTATGGGTATATTTTACTTCCAGCGAAACAACATCATTCATCTTTATAGATGTTAGATATGACAGCAGCAAAATAAGTGCAGAAGTGTACAGAAGCATTTTAACTGGAACCAAACAAATGCATCAAAACATCAACAGGATAATGACCCAAAAGACATAACAACCTAAGAGCTTTTATACCATAAAAAAGTTGGATTTCTTGCATTGGTAAAGTCAATCAGTCAACCTGTGAGCCATTGAGCAATATTTTATTTATTGAAGACGAGTCAGACGGGGAGTCAAAAACCCTCCACAAAAAACAGAAACATTTACAAACAAAAATCCTGTTCTTCAATCAGTTTTGAGGTAAATAACCCCAAACTAAAGCTGACATTCTGCACTCATGTTTGATATAAGACCTAGATTATATGTTTTCACCACATCTTGCAGAACAAAGAACACTAAAAAAGCCAGCATTTTACACAAAGAGTTGTTGTGTGTGTATACGTAGTGTTTGGTGTGGGATTTGGGTGACAGGCAGTAATAACAATAATTCCAGTGCTTATTACTGGTCCATGCAGACAATCAGTCAATCTCCCTGAGTCACTGCTGCACACGCACACCTACACACACAAATTAATGTGTGCCCAGGCCAACAAAAAAGTGCTATATCACATCAAAATTATTGCAGCATTACAGCATTACTGTACAACTACATATTAGTTATTGACTAATGTATCAATTATCTACCAATACTATGATCCTGAAGATTTATCTGGACCTGTGAACATGTCTTTTTTTTGTTTTCTCATTTTTATCCCATTTTCTCCCAATGTACATGGCCAATTACCCAACCCACAATCATTAGGACTCCCCCCATCACTAGTGATGCTCCAAAACCAGGAAGGTGAAGACTAGCAAAATGCCTCCTCTAAAACATGTACAGCATTTCTGAGTAGCCAGCACACTCGGAGGAAAGCGCATCGACTCGGTGCCGATACATCAGCTCACAGACACTTTGAGCTGAGTAGGGCTGAATTATAAAAAAAAATTCGCTGAATAAAAAGTTCGCTGTTGACTAATCGACAATTAGTAGCACTAAACAAATTATTGGGGACAAAAACACGGTCTGTGTCTCAAAAAGCACCCAATCACAACAGATTTCACATTTTCTCATTAAATATAAGCACCTTCCACATTCAAAAGGCAATGTTCTAAACATCTGACATGCATTTAAATCCCACGTTTAGCTGTTTCTATCGTTTTGAATCAAAAGTGAAAGCTAGAAACAGAAGCAAAACCCACAGCAAGCAGAAAGAGAGGGCATGGCAGAAATAACTGTGACTGATTGATTAACCAGAAAAATAATCGTGAGATTAATCGACTTCTAAAATAATCATAAGTTGCAGACCTAGTGCTTAGCGACAAATAACCCTTTGGAATGATGTGGGGATAGAGAGCCATCTACCCACCCAGAGAGAGTGAGGCCAATTGTGCTCTCTCAGGGCTCCGGTAGCCGATGGCAAGCTACATGAACAGGATTCGAACTGGCGATCTCCTGATCTTAGTGGCAGCCCCTGCCTGTGAACATGCTTAATGTTCCATTTCACTTTCAAATGTGTTTGAACTGTCAGTACCTGCTGTGTTATGGCAAATCCGATGACTGGGTCCCCCTCCAGTATGTCCCATGTGACCACAGCCGCGTTGCCCTCCAATGTCTTGATGGTCACATTGAGCGGGGCAGACAAACTGTCTGAAGATAAAAGTCAAAAAAGAGAGTTAAAGGGTGTTCGGAGGGCGGCATCTTTTAGCAGTACTGACTCACAGCACAGACATCACATCTAAAAACATCCCTGCCCGTGTGTGTGTGTGGTAAAGATCATATGCTGCTTTTTACACAAATCTTCCCTCTCTCTTGGTTCTAACACCAAACAGAACCATGTGTTTTAAGTTCCAGCTCGCAGAAGCCCACTGATGCTGAACATGTTCTGAGGTTGCTCTCAATCGATACTTCCATTACATTTTACTTTTATTTACTCATGTGGGAGCTTCCACACTGTTATCTGGACTAGCCACAATGCCTTTAATGGTCGAAAAACAAAACAAGCGGCTGGGCACAGCTCACAGCACATGCTGCCGCCCGCCTTTTGCCGCTGTGTTTTGTCCTCATGAATTAAATGAGCAGCAGAGAAAAAGGCCTCAGATGGTATGACTGTGTTGTCATTTGTCAGAATAGTAAAGTGGTGATGCATAAATCACCACAGTTAATACCTAGTCATCCCTAATGTTGCTTGACAGCAGAGGAGGATACTAACTGCCTTGCACCATCTATCAAAATATCACACACTCACTGCCCTTAATTATGGAAAATATTTAAAAGGAAAGTTAATCTTGTTTAACATTTAAACACATCACACACTTACTTATTGTTAGGGATGAACTGATGCCACCTTTAACATAAAGATACTGATGCCAGATATTCAAGTATCTAACAATACTGCGCATCGATACCAACACCACCTTTGACATAACTACTCAACAGGTGCCTGTAAATCCTGACATTTATAGCATTCCATTTTCATAGGATTTATTTTAGAAAAAGCAGTTTTATGATGATTATGCATGTCAGTAACCGCTTCATGGTAATGGTGCTCTCTACTGCCCATACAGTACCAATACCATATACAAGTACCAGTGACAGCACTGATCAGTATTGATTAGGGGTGTGACGAGACACTAATATCACGAGACGAAACACGATACTGGGTTCACGAGAACAAGATGAGGCGAGATTTAAAAATAAGATTTTAAAGAAAACGTCAAACATGAAAAATGGCTTGAAAACTAGAGTTTTATTTGACAAAATCATCTAACGCAAACTTAACAGACTAGTTTCTCTCACACATTGATTTTATAAGAAATAGAAATAAGAATAAAAAATAAAATTAAACTTATATAGTGCAAACAATAAGTGCAAACCACAACCAGCCATATTAAGCCTAGGGTTTTTTTCTCCTAAATCTCTTGGAATTTAACTATGCATAACCATAACCAGTCAGATTAAGACTATGGTTTGTGTGTTTTTTCTCCTAAATCTCCTGTAATTTGATTATGAATAACCATAACCAGTCATATTAAGACTATGCTTGAAGTGCAAACAGAGACAGATTTTTTTTAAATACAGTACAGAGGGATTAGAACTGCCTATGAAATATGTACAGTATTTACATATGGTTTGTGTCTTGTTGGTCACTCTGTTACCGTTTATTGTTTCCACTGGAGCCAAAATGCAGCCAGACATACAATTTAAAAATAGCAGAAGTAGAATTTTCCTCTTCTGCTGAGAGCTGCTCTCACTGCTCAGCCATCATACTCTATCGCTATCGCTACTGGGTTACCAGATCCCTCTTAAAAAGTCCACACTTAACTGTTTTTTTTGCCCCACGAGACAGGTTTAAGCCTGACGAGAAATATTGTCCGTTTTAATCTCGCGAGATCTCACGATACTTACTGCTAACTTACTAATTCAAATAAAAATTCCCCCGCTCTTATGGAACTTACTAATTCATTACCAATTTACCAATTCATATAATGTGAATTAAGTCAGAGACGATGTAAATGGTGCATATGGAAATATCAGAAAGAATGCGCCTAAAAATTATAGTCACTGTTACTGAAACATTTTCTATTGTAACATATACTGATATATACTGTGTAGCCATAAATGTAATTTAAAGAACAGACACTGGATGTGACAAACAATAATGCGGATTTCTTGTCTTTCAAGGATCTTACAGAGAGCAAACACTGATAAGGTCAAAAATATGTGCTGTCATTCTTAATTTAGTATGATCGCTGTCTACTTCAGGATGCAAGTACATGCACGGTACAGTTTTCTGATGAGACTGGCATTTCTAATCAAGTTATATGATTTATTTATGGATTTGCTTAGAAACTGGTGCATTTGGAAAACTTCCAAAACACAGCCAACACTGACTCCTCCTTTATGAGAAAAGAGTGACACATGATCAGATAGGACATGTTGAGGATGTCCTAGGAAGAATGTCAGGAAGGGCATCCCTTTAGGTGTTGCCCTGAGGTGTCCTTGACCTTATGAGGCAGAGTGACTATGACAGTATCTATACCACATACAGTGTTTTTTATTTGTGTTTAATCTGAAGATGTATGGTGTCATATTGGGGTTAGTGATGTAACATATCCCCCTGTGCTTGCAGGTGTTCCATTTACACTGGTTCCAGTAGCCATAAATAGGAGACAACAGTTTAGCTTTAATGCAGGTGATCCACAGTGCAGGACAGATTTACACACAGCCTCAGGCACAAATAACGAGGGAGGTAAAGCTTAAAAGTCTGAGTCATCACTGGTATGTTCTCTATTTCCACAAGGACACCTGGATACAGTAAGGTGTCACTGTGGACCTGAGGATTCTGGAGCAGATTGACTGTGGATTTAATGGGAACAGCAACACAATGTATGATGGTACTCCAGTATTAGACTTCATGAACTTTTAAATACAGGTAATCTATACTCTCACATTATTCAGTTTTGTTCAAGATATTGACTCTACTGTTTCTACTTATTTGCTAAATGTTTCTATTTATTTGAGTTCAGGGTTGGGCTGGGTATCGTTTTAAGATTTTCAATACCGTTATCTATACAATACAAAAAATTTGGTACCAATAATCTCATCTCTCAAAAGTGAAGCCAACTCAGGTCGGGCGCCCCCTGCTCTTCGGTTGCAGAAAGCTGTGTAACCCCACCCATTCCCATAGGTTTTAATGGCAAAACAGACAACTTTCAATCATGTTTTTTTTCCAATATACTGTAATTCTACCTCCTTTATTTAAATGCAACAGCCAGTGTAACCTCTGCTTATATTGTAATGTTTTTATATCCCCAAAGAATTTGTTTTAAAACGTTATTCAGCTCGATTCAAAAAGGTGTGGTTATTGTAAAAGGGCTGGTTATGGGCGGGACCAGCCTGTGACCTCGAGGCAGCCCTCAGAGGAGGGTTTATTTAAATGAGTAGGCTGTCTCTCCACAGTCTTTCTCCCTCCTCTGGTCTCTACTGCGCAGACTCGGGTATCAGGATCACCAACATGGCGGAAGATTTTGGCTTCATTTTCATTAAATAAATGGTAACGGAGACACGGTGTCCATCTTTTTTACAGTCTCTGGCTGGAACAAACAGTGAGCATGTTTGTAGCGCTTTATTAAAAACAAATATCATTGCATGTGTTTAAACTATATTTTTTTTTTCCCCTACGCATACTGCTTTATGCATTTCAGTTGTAGGAGTTATTTTTAAAAAATATCAGCATGACATTGACAATATAAAAAAAAAAGATTTTAGTGGTGTCAATCGCTTAAAAATAATTTATAATCATGATTCTTTTTATTTTTTATGCTGCTAGTTCCCTGTATTTTTGAGAGGGGGCAGTAACAATAGTGTAGTGTGGTTTAGGTCAGGCAGACTGTATTATAATATCTCAGGAGAGAGAATGAAAAGACAGCGTGAGTGAGAGAGAGGGAGAAACAGAGCGAGTGAGAAAATTTTGACACCCAGCCCTAGTCCAGGGAGTTGACAAGCTGTATGTGTGCATTTACACATCTGTGTCAGCAGTGGGAGCAACTTATAAAACTAGATGATTAAATTCATTAGAAAGGAGAGACATTTGGACATATAGTGTAGCGTGTTGATTACACTCATTGGCTCATACAATTACTACAAAGGGTACCTTACATAATGTATTTCTACAGCTGCTTTACCCAGAATGTGATTATTTCTTTTGGAAAGGAACATAACGGCACAAATCTACTGCTGCACTTGACATCTGTCATATGGTGCTAAAACCAAGCAATGAATACAATTCTGTTGATGTTTCCTGTTCAGTCGTTATTCTATCAAGAGTAAAATGATGTCCCAGTGCATTCAATTAGTTTAACTGGATCTCATTGCCTAGTAATAACTCGTCTCACTGGACTTGCATGAGTGATCTATATTCCCACGACTCACAAATCGTGCCTAAGCAAAGTGCATTGGTCTGTCCTCAGAGACAAATGTGTTCTGAAACTATTGATTAGCTCTTAGGCTTTCCACTTGACCCAAAGCTCTGTAACCCTTCAGCATATTTCACTCGCTCACTCCAGCATCCAAGTGCATGTAGTCAACAGGAGTGATGTGTAGTCCAGTTCATACCTTTTCTTTTAATCTTACATTACTCTTATGGCAAATCGTTATATACCGCTATTCCTATGATAAGTTTTGATCCATTCAGGCAAGAAATGAGATATAGAAGATAAATGAACATTACAAAAGAATTACAAAAATTGTAATGCACCAAAATGTAAGATTTAGCTTGAAAATGAAACTATACAAAACAAATATTTCACAGAAGGCCTAAAAGTGAATAGGGTTTTTCACATATTTTCATTTATTTTGCCTCTCTAGCACTTAGAATTAAACAGCCTATATGTATTTTCTGCTTGCTTTAAAAAGAAAAGGCCATTACAAATCTATATTTTTAACATTCCAGCTTGCATACCAAAAAAGCATAATACAGTGTTATAAATATAAAATATAAAATCACAATAAAAAATGCAGCAAAATACATAAAATTGAAATGAGGGATGCAGACATAAGCAGGCCTCCAAGTGATGCTAACAAACCCTCGGCTGGGCTGAAGCACAATGCTAACTGTTTTTCTAAGCTGGATTACTTGCTGACCTAAAATCCCTGTGTGAGAGGAGTCTTTGCATTGCCCTGTGGCTATAAGGAGCCCTCTTATCTTTTTGCCTCTGTTTTGCATCTTGAAATCCGGAAAAGTGTCAAGACTGCTGAAAGAAATTCTAAAATAGTAATTATGACCTAACCATAGCCTAAAATAAATGTGTCATTTTTGTGGTATAAATGACCTGGTTCTATACTCTTTACTCCCTAAAAACTAGTTTTGCTTGTATCTTCAATTGAGGACAAAGAAAACCTCTATCACCATTTCGGTCAGACACAGGTGGAATTTTACTGTGGCCTCGAAGCTGTGAGCACACATTCCCCCAAGGAGAGGCCAGCCTTTGCTTTGGCACATGGGCACCAGGGATGTTTAATGTCCCTGCACAAGAACCCAACAGTGGAAAGTTTAGTGAATCCAAGAATTGAACTCACAACCTTGTCATCAATAACATGGTGCTCTAACCATTAAGCCACCACTGCTACCGCAATGTTACTATATTCAGTTATTACATTACATTACATTACATTACATTTGGCAGACGCTTTTGTCCAAAGCGACTTACAATAGTTGAGTACAATGTAAAATAAGTTTAAAGGTAAAACATCTTTGGATAGGGATAAAAGGAGGACAAAGGGGAATAATAGGATAGAGGAGTGAAGGAGAGGAAGAAGGAAATGAGGATAGAAGTAGTTAGTGTGTTAGAGGTGTTTAAGAGAGTAAGTGCTCTTTGAAGAGCTCTGTCTTCAGGAGTTTCTTAAAGATAGCGAGAGATTCTCCTGATCTGGTAGTGGAAGGTATTTTGTCCACCATTGGGGAACTCTGTATGAGAACAGTCTGGATTGCTTTGTGTGTTATATCTCGTGTTGTCCTATTAACCTGCTTTACTGTACTGTTACTGCAGTTCCACTGTATTGTCACTTCTGGCTTCTGGCCTTAATCTGCTGGTAAAGTGGTGAGATCATGAGTTCTTTTACGAGGCTGTACCACCTCACAGGGTGTTCACTTTCACACACAGGCCCACACACAATGTTACATTAAAGCTCTGCAAGGTTTTTAATCACAGTTGTGATCTCCTGTGCTGCTCTATCTGCTGTAGGTTTATCAGTTTCAGCATGAGTATGAGGTGTGTGAAAAATGTAGGACATAGGCATGGCCAGTTCTCTTTCTCACCACCTGCGCCTGCTGCAGTGATTTACTCCACCAGGGTTGAGGATGCTGGCATGGATTGGCTGCCTCATCAGCCCTTGGCCATGCCAGGCCTCGTAAATAAGCAGGGTCTCAACATCTATCTCTGCCTTAGGCGGGCTAAAGGGAATATTTACAGTGACAAATTTCAGAGATCCTCCACGGTCTAAAATTTAACATACAGCCACATATCCAGGGCTTCTGACTAAGCAACTCTGAGGATCACTGCAAGCCCACTGTGAATGCAGCTTTTTCAGAATTAGATTTCTGAAAGCAAACACAGATGCAGAGAAGAGGTATTTCCTAACTGTGTGATTTCCTATTGTTCTTGTGTCAACATCTGATTGCAAACAGCTTTTCAGAATTCTTTTGAACAATCAAGCCTGAGCGAATCTGTTAAAAGGGTGAAGAGTGAAGAGGGTAGAGCGCAGGCCTGTCTGATGAGCGAGTATGCAGCTGTGACTGTATCTTCAACCAAGGCTCACACTGATTCACTTACATAACAGCACTTTTATACTTGTTAAGCTCCTTTAATTGGACACTGTTTGGGTAACTTGAAAGAGTAGGAAATGAGGAAGGCGGATAGACTATCTACAGATTTGTGGAAGTTTGGAGAGCATACTGTAGATGCAGCCTTTATTCAAGGTTTTGTATGCTGTGGACCGTGAAGCACACACAGCACATACGGAGAGAAATACAAATGCAATGGCTTGGAAATCAGTCTATCTTGGCAAGTCTGCTTAAAATTTGGTAATAAACCAGTTAATTGAAAGGACAAATTTGGCCTAGCCCTCACTTACAAAGTGAATAGAAATATAATTACTCTCAAACTGAGCTGGCAGTAAAAGGAATTGGCTTCATAGAGATGGAATTTGCAGACATTGTCTCAAAGTTATGGATCAGATAACACTGATGTCAATTATTTCAACACACTGAATGGCCATAAATGACAAATAGGAAATTAATATAGCAAATAAATATGGATGTTTCTGTTCTATATAACTATATGTACTAGGGATGCAAATTATCGATTAATTCGTTAATCATTAGTTGATTGATCTTATCGATCGACTTTCGATTAATTGATAAGCGGCGTTTTTACCTGAATTTTAGTGTTTCAATAGGGCCTTTAAAAATACCAGCTAAATAGTTAAAACACTGAGCTCAAAAAGTATATATTATATTATGATAATTATATTGTATTATATTATATTATATATTCCTCAAGTAATTATGCATTAGGAAAAGAAAGCAGACTTTTTATGGTATAAGAAAATACATTCTTTAATTAAAAAAAAGAAATAAATTAAGGACTGGCTCAGTTTTTGCGTTTTTGTACCATTAGACATATTAAAAAAAAAAAAAAAAGAATAGAAGAAATTAAATAGAGAGCCAAACAGATTATTATTGAGCCTATAGATTATGAAGAAACTGCATCTAGGCTATTAATTAGGAAATCCTCAACAATCCTCAATGCAATGAGATCCTGAAACCCTGTACCGTCAACTGTCTAGATTGGCATCAAATCTCTCTTGATCATGCTGCATATCCTCTCTGTAATGTCCTCCGCCCTTCTCTCATCACACGCTCGCGCTCTCAGTGAAACTGTGACGGCGTTCAAATGATAACTGAGTGAGCTAGTGGAACTTTTGTATTTCAATACCGCATTACACAGAGAACATTTGACTTCTTTGCCTAAATTAACACTGTTGAAATGGTCCCACACCGCACTTATTTTCGCCCGCTTCATTTTGTTTTCAACCCTGGTCTCTCGCGAGTCGTGTTCACCTCTCGTTCTCACGCTCTGTTCAAGTTACTACAGTAGCGCCCTCTAGCGATTAATCGCGAGTAATACATTTTGTTCGAGCAACCTCTTGATCGACAATTAATCTAAAGTCGATTAATCATTTGCATCCCTAATATGTACACTGTAACACACATTTGCCAATACTCATAAAACAATCTAGTATATAACCATTTAATCATGTAGAAATTATGACTGAACCTACATTTCTGAAGAGTTGTAAATACAATTAAATAAACAAAATGCATTATATAGTTTAAATGCTATAGTATGATAAATAATCCAACAGAAATGAGTTAGAAATTATTAATTGTATTAAAAGTAAGTGGTTTTAGGAAAAACTTGAAATAAAAAAAATATAGCTAAAAATATATAATTTATAAAACAAATACGCTAAAGGCATGTTCTGAACTAGCAATATACCTGCTTAAATCTAAAAACTCTCCATTCTGCAGTTTTTTTTTTTTTTTTTGCTTTTTATCATTACGTTAATTGGACAGTTAGTTGATCTTTACATTCATATATTCTGTCACACTTTAGCCTTTGTATGCCTTGTGTTTTTGTTCTTTTTTTGTCATAACTCTCCTGCTTTGCAGTTCCTTTGTTTTCCTTGTCATGTGCACCTTAGCACATGGCTCTGTTTTGTTTCTGTCTTGTCTCCTCCATTGTCTCCACTTTAGCCCCACCCAGTCATTAGTGTTCCCACTTGTCTAGTTTGTTATCCTGTCGCCTTGTTTCCTTCTTCAGGTGTTCCCAGTCTCCCAGTTTGTATATATACATGTTTCCTTGTTTTCATCATTCTTTTTGTGTTTGACCGTCTTGTTCTATTTATGTTTAATTGCTGGTTTTGTTTTTGTTTTTAACACAGTCTTGTGTTAGAATCAGCCAAATTTCTAGTTTGTTTTCTTTAATGTGTTTTTTTTGTTTGCTTATTTTGCTTCTTTGTTTGTTAGTATTTGAGTGTCCTTTGTTTGTTTTTTTAGTCTTTGTGTTGTTTGTTTCTTTGTCTCAGTTTTTGTTCTTTGTTTATTTTTGAAATGTCATTAAGTTAAGCAGTTTGCATTTGCATCCTGCCTCTGGAATGTTACATATTCCCCTTTTTAGCTTCCAGTGGGCATGTGTTATGTCATGGGACACAATACTAGTTCATACCCAATTACTTTGGGCATGTCAGCCTATACTGGTGTTTTGCATTTTGTGGAAAAGGCAATTAAAACATGCTTAAAGTGTATTTATGGAAATCGGTGAGGTCCTTGGTAATTTCTTCCTCCAGTCTCATTTCTCAAGTCACAGTCAGTGTCAGCGGCACTCAAGGCTGAATACAAGCCGTAGGCTGAGCGGATTAGCCCTCTGAACTCCAAGCTCCAGCCTTTGAGCCAAAGTGCAACCCTGTCTCTTTGAGTCTGACAGGCCATTGGTGCCATTGTGGAGTTTAACATCATCTGAATCCTGTCTATGTGTACTTGTTTACAGCTATACTTGCACTAGCCAGAGCAAACCTATGCTGGTGAGACAAATAGACAGGTGTATTCATTTTATAGTATACTATTTGTAACATATAATAGCGCATTAAAATATAGCTAATGCAGTATTTGTTATTGAATTTCCTTCTCTGCTTTATTATATATATTTTTTGCCACACGCAAAAAGGGCTGGCTATGTGTCGTCATTCTGTGCGCAATTCACACATCACAGGAGCATGCAAATCTTCGCAAAACAATATCAGCCTCATGAAATATTCATGATGTCCTTCCATAACTTTTATGAAGCAACTGTCACTGTCAAACGAAACAGCCATTTAGTGAGTGAGGCAGAAGAGCCTAGCGATTCACACCTCTATCTTTCATCACACACACTCATCACAACGAGCAGATAAAGTGGAGCATGAAACCTTGGTGGCTATTCAGCGTTTTAGCACATTTGCTGCATGTTGGCATCACCTGCTGTCTTTGTTGTGGCTCTGTAGTAAACTGGCGGTCTGTAAACTGGGTTATTCCCTCAATTAGGAGTGAATGCGCTGCCCGTTTGTTCTCGCGCTGTGGATCAGTGCTGTTCTCTGCTGCATTGCCTGATTAGAGATGATATGGTTAAAGCCTTTGTTGATGGAGCCTCTCCTGTTCACATGAAAGGGAAAACTAGATGCTGCGTGTACCATCTGATAGGTTATGCTGTTCAAAAGGTTACACTGAAAACGTATTGTGTTAGATTATTCACTGCCTATTTATATAAAATAAATCTTCCATTGCTTTCTGGATTCTCTCTGTTTATAAGCCAATTTTCTATTTTAAAGATAGAAACGGTTGGCTGCATTTCAGCTCCAGTAAACAAATTCCTTCTTGAGATCATATACAATAGTATGTCACATCTTCCTCCATTTGCAGTTTCTTTGTTTACAATTTCCTGTGATGGGAGGGGGTGGGGAGCAAATTACATGGAAATCCAACCTGTTTATGGCTTATTTACAGATTTGTTTATTAAAGGATTGTCATTACTGATTTGTATTTTGAACATGTAATCCTATTATGCAGCCTGGATTCCGTACCTCTTCAACTGTGCTTATTTGCTCCTCATTTCATAAAGGTACATGCATGCAAGCGCAGAGTGAATCTCCTTGAATGCATGTGGATAATGGAGCGTGGGTGGTTAGGATCAGACCTGCTGAGTTAGTCTGCAATGAATATTACAGGTTAGCAGACCCACGGGCCTACTGCGCTGCTGATCAAAACAACTGAGCAAAACATTATTAGGGCTGTAATGTACTGTATACACAAAGGAGTGCTTTTCTTTGGCCTTGTAGTGGAAACAGATCACTCTGTTCTTCTTCCACAATGGGTGCTGAAGGGTCCTTTTCTCTTATTTTACATAGTGGACATTACCAGTACTATAGCACAGCTGATGGGAAAACTGGCATCTTATACACTTTTTGTTAACTGACCACCTTGTTATATGATGTTTAATAAAGTTCATGCTACTAATTGATTGATGCTAAAAGAAAAATAAATACACATTTTAAGACATATATATTTAAGGCAGTTTATATTTGAAGTAGGGATAGAAAATATTTGAAGAAAATATTTAGAAAATTGTTTCAGTGCACCAATATTGCAGGACGTATAAATGCCACATGAGGCAAATAAAACAAGAGCTGGCCAATATGACAAAGAAATAAAAATAAAAAGTAATATCTCGATATGCTTTTGGGGCTAATATATTCATAATAATACAATCAAATGAATTCCTTAATTCCTTTCCTTATTTAATACCATGTTTCACAGCATACTATTATTCTCTGTTGTGTCATCCCATGCACATACATTTTTTTTAAGATTGTAACCACATATAGATGATAACTTGCATAGCAGGTGCGATATTGTGATATGGTCATTTTTCATATCTTCGTATAAAAATAATAAACTATATATCTATGGTGTAAATTTATGTTATAATGCTTATCTTGTAACATGACATTTAAATTTAAAGTCATGCTACAAAAAAAAAAAATACGGTTATTCATATCTACTTGAGGCTGATAATATCGACCCAGTGTCATTTAGCTAGCTATATAACTCTAATCGTTGAAACTGATCAAGATTCTGATTAAGATCATTGCAATTTGGAGTCAAAATATTTTTGTCCCAATATTGTGCAGCCCTAATCTGAGTCTAACCCAGTCCATTTAATGAATGAATGACCCTGATGAACTGACTGATGGATGAGAAATACCGAATGAAGCACTTCTATCCAAAGCATGCTTTCAAAACCTGTAGTTTAATTGAAAGCTGCTGTGATGATTGTGTGTATGAAGCAGTTCACCTTAGACACACATTTAAGCTTAAGAATGGCATGGAAAATGCTCATTGGTCAGTGTGGCGTTAAACAGTTTAATTTTCTGACTGTATCAAGCTAAATTCGAAAATAGAAAATGGGTTATAAAACTTCTTTTTTTTTTTCATTCAGTAGAGTGGAGAAGAAATGGGGTTTCATCCAATTTTTTCAATTATATAGTTTTTCATTTCAGCCTTTGGCAAACAAAATTTCAAGAAAAATGAAATGGTGATGACCCTCATCATTAGGTAAGACCCCATTTGCACCCAATTATAGTAGAAACTTTGATTTTTTTTTCTTATTGCTTGCTGGCCTACAATAATGACAACCATTTTAACTAACCTACCTGGTTCATAATGAGCAGATAAATGAGCTACAAGATTAAAGAACAAAAACGCAAGGTTAAGGCCCAGGTTTTGCCATTTTTTCATCTTTATTACGTTAGCTACGTAGCTATAGGACTTATAACTATAATTGCGCAAAGTTAGCTGACTAAACAGCTAACTAGCTACTGTTGCTCCATGCATGTAGTGTTATCTGTAGCCATGTAACGTTATCTATCTATGTGAGGAACAGGTTGTCCATGTCTTCTGCCCCTGCCCTCAGTGAACATGTCCCACACACAGTGTCTCTGCCTTTGCCTTATAATGCGTTCTCTCACAACAGGGAGACAGATATTGGCTTCAGTTTTTTTTTGTTTTTTACCTCAGGGCACCAGAATCACAGACATTTCCTCAGACACGTCGTTTAAAGGCTTCTAAAGCTGCCTGCCACGCTAAACTTACCGGCATCAGCCGAGGACACGGAGATGCAGCCCAAAAACAGCAGCAGCGTAGCAGCAGCGAAGCTTTTTCCTCCCATCCTTCAGAAGAGTCTTTCCATTCTCGGACGACGTTGAATCCCATTTACTCGCAAGAGGGCCGTCGCTCGGCTAAAGCTAAGCCTGGGCCGCTTTTCTGTTGAGCATTAGCCACGGCTCGTCGTCTTTGCCGCGTTTTTCGTCTCATGAGCGAACGGCGAAGAGCAAAACTCCCTCACACACACTCGGAAAGGCGCCATCAGAGCACTATTCAGCGGTGTCTACCTGAGACACGGCGTTAATTTTCCTTTTCCACCCATATTCCGCTAAAGCCCGCCCCGCTCGATACGTGATTGGCCTTCTGGTTTGGGCTTCTACCATACAGTTGGACATTAGTTCCCACTCGCATGCGAACAGCCAATCAGCGGGCTTTATATCAGTGCGGGTGGGGAAAAAAACGTTCAGCTCGTGCGCATGGCCGTTAAGGGCGCTTTTTAAACACCAACGGTTTTTCAGAGTGACGGTGAGTCCAGAATACCAACACAATATATAGAAACGAGCGGAGAAAGAGCTCTGTTAGTATTAAAACGTTAAATAAACACCGCTGCACTGAGCTACTCCAGAATAAACAAGCTATAGTTTACTCTTTACTGCAGAAGAAGAAGGCTTGCTGCTGTCGTCAGACTTCTCAATCTACATTCCGGTCCAGTCTCTCTCTCTCTCTCTCTCTCTCTCTCTCTCTCTCTCTCTCTCTCTCTCTCTCTCTCTCTCTCTCACACACACACACGCTCTCTCTACACACCTTTTGTATTACGAACACATGCCCCAGTGACTGTTGCATACAAAATCAACATAGGCCAAATTCTCCAAATTTTACAGTACCTGTAAAATAATTGTTTTATTATTATTAAAAACAAAAAACGATGCTATGAACCCTCTATTGTATAAATTATATTTTTTAGGGAGACTCAAAATATCACACTACTATTTGTTAGATTTTTTTTCTTTGGAAACTTTTTTAATTAAAAAAAAAAATGGACCGCCTTTAGCTTTGATTGCGTCACGCATTCGCTGTGTCATTGTTTCAATAAAAAATGCAAAAAAAAAAAAAAAACAAACAGAAGCAAACCTGAACTTTTCTTGACTTTCATACATAACTGTAAACGTGGTAAAATCGTGTACTACAAAATCTGCTTCTTTAAAAAAAAAAGGTTCCTGAGTTCTCTACATTTTGCCTCAAAATACCCTGCATCACTAAAATTGCATCAAAATTGCAACCCACATATGTTCCAATTCACAAACAACTTGTCTAGTCCCACAAATAAGAGGGTTTAAAGCCCCCAGCATTAAGCTGTAGAGCAATGTCAATGGAGTTGTTGAATGTAATCAAATCCTCACAGCAATGACTTCCTTCCCTGGTCAGTAGACAGTTCAAATGTAGCTATGAAAGTATTAAAAAATAAATGCAAAATTAATGTTTCTGCAAAAGCAAACCAAAAAAAAAAAAATCACAAATGAAATGGAGGGAGGAAGGACTTGCAAGTTGGTGGGCGAAAATGCATACAGGACTCCAGGAAGAGTCCCTCAGGCCATTACCTGTTGTCAGGGGAACCATCTCTGACAAGTACAGTCCACAGCCCACTCGAATATGTTCAGCAGGTGCTCCAGCATCATTCCTCCACCGGAGAACACACGTAGTCAAGGAAGCGGAAGACAGCCCAGTCACTAGGGACTCCCTCATACACACATACACACATCCATACATACATCAGTGCATACATTTATGTCACACACGAACATACAGCTGCAGCCAACCCCACGTAATGCTTTCACATGCTCTCCTCCATTTCTACCTGCATACTATAGGCATTTTAGCACATTTCTCTGCTTCCATAAAAAAATAACAATAAATAAAAGAAATCAGGACAGCAGATGCATTACTGCCTTTGGTGAGGTCAGGCTGTGGCAAGCAGATCAGTGTTTGTGTGTGTGTGTGTGGAGAGAGTTTGGAAATTGGTGTGAAGGTGAATCCGTGCCTTCCTGCTGTTGTGGATGGTCCGTAGAGACGATTCCACATCCTCGTTTCGTGAACTCTTACCAGTCAGTGGCCTGCTGCTCTAGTGAAAATAACTCACCCCTGGGAAAAAGTAAACAGACACAGTCAATACTGCGGTGTGTGTGTGTGGGTGTGTGTGAACCAGTCTAGGTGTTTCAGCATCTAAGCATGTAAGGCCTTATAGCTACAAGTTACATATTGAGTGAATTCTAAACCCATATGGATTTTTCTTCTAAACCCTAAGTTCCATATAACCAGAGTAAAAAAAAAAGGTTATAATTTCCATCCAGTAAGCAGGGGCTCCTTACTGAGGGTGCCACCAATGTTTATTTTTTTTTTCTGCACAGTGCCACTCATTTAAAATCATTGGATGGCTAAACTCTTTTGGAGGAGAATGTTAACTGCTAGTTCTGAAAGTGAGGAGAAACTGTTCTCTCAGGGATTCTGGGCCACAAACGACTGTGGCGTCACCATGCAATTGAACCTGCAACCTCCCAGTGATAGGGTTGTACTAAGATGGCTGCCCTGCTCGAGATCCCCAAGGAAAAATAGGGATGTGAGTGTGAAGAAACATTGTAAATGGTAAAGAAATGTTATATCCAAAGCTCTAAACTTTAAAAGGCTTTTCAAACTCACACATCTCTTTTTAAACATGCTTTCTTTGAATGAAAGCAAACATGTTGTTTGTAGCATTTTTTATTATTAAAAATGCAGAAAAAATCCTGTGTAGTGTAAACCATTTAATCACATTCAGCTGATTGAAAAACAATGGACAAAGAACAAGCTTTAGCATGTTTAAAGCACCTTTAAAGCTGCATTTAATAAATCAGAAATTAAATAAAATGAATCAACGCGATTAGTATTAAATTAACCCTGTGAGAATTCAATTGATTTGAATTGTTAAATTGTTGATTTAACACTGGCAAAATTGTGGTGTGTGACTCAATCTGTTGTCTTGTACTTACTTAATTCTACTTTACTACTTTTTTTAAACAGTTAGCAAACAAACATTGATATACTACTAGAAATTTACATTCTAACTTCTAGAATAGATTATTGTGCATATTGATAGTACATTTTAAACTGGGTACAGTTGTAGTTAGGGTTGCAACGGTATGAGATTTTCACGGTATGATAACCGTCTCAGAAAATACCGCGGTATCACGGTTATCACGGTATCACAGTTTGTTACATATATTATTGAACTGACCCTTAAAGAAATTACAACAAAGGTTTTTTGTTCAATTAACTATTTATTGTAGAAACTACACCATCAGGTGAAGGAAACCATGTTTTTCCACTACTCTTAAGGGCAGTGTATACATAAATAGTTGATATATAACCAGATCCTGCAGAAAGAGGGGATTTATTTCTGACATGATCCTCACAATAGAGATTTCTATTTTAAGGCTTTCACACCTTAAAACCTTCAACATATGAAAAACAGGCACATCAGAATTTGAAAATGAACGCATGTAAATGAATGGCGTCTTTCACATCCAGTCCGGCCAGGACCTTTACACGGACACGTGAATCCATCGTAGCACGCACTTCACGCCTGTACCTGCGTGCCCAAATTTCGGATAACTCAGCGCTTTTGCGGGCGCTTACCGCATGGGTTGTGCACGACTACAAAGAGGTTTTATTTAGGTTCAGATTAAAATTATAAACTAAACACATACTTAGCGCTGCACAGCGGGGTGGTGTTCTCGGAGATGGGAGATCAGGTTTGATGTATTTCCTCCTTTAGCTGTGACTTTACGGCCACATTGATTACAAGCTTGTTGATTACAAGATTACAAGTCTGTTTTCGGGCTGTTTGAATGAGCGAAATATGATCAGAATTATGTTAATTAACACTAACATAGAAGCATAGAACTATTAAAATGATTTTTAAGAACAGCTAAACACAGTGGAGAAGTTCGGAGAAGTTCACGTGCGAGAGAGAGACACAGAGAGAGAGAGAGAGATTTGCGTGTTCTTGTATGAGCTACTCACAGGTAAAGATTCTCTTTTATCTCCTCGTGCTCATATTTTAGTCCAATACATAATTCTGCAGTTTCTCAGTGTTTTCTGTCGTATTTTGCGGCTAGCGCGAGCGCTTACAACTAACACCGCGGGCCGCGAGGTGCTGCCGCTGTTATGCCGAATCCGACTCCCTGCTCAATCCGACTCCCGCTTCGCAGACCGAATCGGCACAACACCTCCCGCTGTAGAACTGCGGGAGTGAAAACAGCGCTTATAAATGAGTTAGTTAAGTTTCACTTTCAGTTTTCGTTATTTGGTTCGTTTTCATTAACAATAATAATTGGTTACTTAGCAACATTGTGATTATCACACCAGAGCTTTATTTAAAAATAAAATATATAATTAAAAAACAGATGCCTACATCTCAGACTATTTTCTGGGTCAGGTCTGGTTCGGGCAGAGAATCTAAGCTCTAGTCTGATGCACTTTCTGCCGTTCTCACCGCTGTGTGCTGAGTAGCTGAAGCGGAGCAGAGTTGCGCATGCGCGGGGGAGTTTCTCCGCTGGCTTGCGTTTTACCGGTAATAAGCAAACACACACGGTATGATAACCGTGCATTTTAATACCACGGTATACCGTGAAACCGGTTATATATATTTGTAGTATTGAGCCTAAAGTTATATATTACAACATTTTTTTGTAAATGAATAGTATATTGATATACTTCTGTATTTACACCTAAAATCAACAAAACTCTATTTATGTTTTTATAAAATTAACTGTTCTAAGGAAATCTAAATTTTTCAGTATTTGTTTTATCCTGGATGAACTGTCAAGTAAAGTTATCATGTACACCAAAAATTCTGCAATCCTTTAAACAGCATGCACGAATTATCACACACCTGCATCAAACCACGTCAGGCTGTTACATAATCTTTAAACTTTAACTAAACTTAAGACAAAAAAATACTTTCATTCTACTTTCTAATCAGTGTACAGGCTGCTCACTTCTACACTGATTCATTGAGTAATTGGAAAATTAGATTCAGAGCTGCATAAAAGGGCACCTTCCACTTCTACCTGGTCACGCTTAACTGCACATGTAAGTACTAGCCTGAGAACACGTATTCCTGCTTTTTTGTATGTAAATTAGAAGAAAGGAGTGCATTACTGTAGTCTTAAATTTGATTACAGCAGATATGAGATATGAGATTTATAGGCAAAGTGAAATTCAGATAATTAAACTGGGACAATCATGACCATAGCTGCATATCTGTGTAATGTATTCACTCCCATGTTATTGATAGCATTTAATAGCAAATTAGCACTCATATTCTAAAAATGCAGATTGAGTCATGTTTCTATGTGACACTAGAGGATTGTGGGTTCTTAGTATCAATCCCACAATCCCAAATATCACTGTAATGAGTCATAATACGAGAAAGAAAATATTGCAACTATCAATCCATAGCACCTATTCTCACCCTGTCCAAATATGCCTGTTCAGGCTGACCAGCGTAAGAGCCATTACATTAAGCCATTATCAATTTGACACTCAAAATGAGATGCACCCCCACCCACAAGGAGAAAAATGTGTTTTTTTAACAGTAAATAATGTACAGTAAATAATAATTGCATCATGAATGGACCAGCAAACTGATTAAAAAATAAGTAGAATTAAATCTATTTAAATTGAGTTTAAGTTAAGTTAAGACAATTTCTTGCCTTCTTTTGTATGATGACATTGTGTAAAGTTGCTATTTTTGAGATACATGAGATTAATTGTGAGAATATTAGTGACATATATAGTGCAATATTTTATCTCACCTTGGCCTCTGTCCTAGGTGACATTTTGAGACATTTATTGTACTTCCCCCCTCAAATTTGAAATAAATCAAAATGTTCTTCATCTTTCCTTTCATTAGCCTCATGAATCACTTTCAAGTCCTTCCTGAAGGTGCTTCAGATGATTCATGCACTTTAGAGAAATTCACACATTCAAAGAGGGATTAATTAAGAACACCAAAGAGCTATCATGAATATTCAACACTAGCCTGATGACCATTATATTTCATAGTCAACCATCGCATTAGAACGGTCCAGCGGGCAGCTGTGCCCTGTCTTACTGCCGGGTGCTGTTTTATCAGAGTTTCAAATCTTTTACGAGAGGTCCACCAACTTCACGTGAAAATCCGATCAATACTACAACACCTGATGAATGCCTTATATGACTAAAAGTATCCATCTCCAATCTCATATTTAGTAACTCCAGCAAGTAAAGGTTCACTGAGTTCAGTGCATGATAAACTCTGTAGCCCTGAATTACCACTAGAATAAGACTATGTGGGGCAGTGATGGAGTTACATTCAAAGCATTTGGAATGAGGCGGAGTAACAAATGTGATTCAAGACTAGTCATCTAACATCAGCAGTTCCTGACCTTACAAATGATGTTGTGGCTGAAAGCACCAAATGATCACAGAAAATGTCCTGGAATCTGATGTAAAGCTGTGCCAAAAAAGAAGAGGCTGTAACTGAATCAATTAAGGGCAAAGAATAAAGGTGCTACAAAGGGTTCTTTGGCTGATGCCATAGACAAACCACGTTTACAAACAATAGAAAACATGGCACTGTATTTATTGAAATTCATTTGTTTGATTAGTAAAAATGTAAATGTATTGTAGTGTATACACTTTTAGAAAATGTACATTTTTGTTTGAATTTCATAGCTTGTTCAAAGGAGTGCAGAAGTAGACCTTTCACTGGAATACTCTAGATTTTGGTGTGCATCTTTGGAAATGAGTGAAATACCAAACAATTCCAAAGGCAAGCATACAAAAGACATATTTCAATGTTAGTCAAAATCTTTACAGTTGATAAGAAACAGTGTGTAAAGTAAAAGTCTTTTCATTTTTTGGACCCTTGCAGATCATTCCATACACAGAAGGAAGGGGAGAAGCCAACCCTGCCAGGCATTCACAAGGGAGGATGGAGACAAAAGTCAAAATATCAGCATCTAAAAGCAGCAAGGCAGGTGTGTAAGTAAAAATCTTTTAAAGACAGGTAGAAGCTTATGATTGGTCAAGCTAAAACCGTTCTGGTATAGTTTTGGTATACTTTTACTGGAGCTTTCATTTTTGGGATAACAAGCAATGTTTTTTGTTTTAAAATCTGTTTCAATTACTCCATGTACCATGTTTTATGATTTTGTCCATGTTCTATACATTGCAGAAATCATAGGGTTATTTAAAGCTTTACTCTGTTTTTTTAACACTTATGTTACATCTTTGTTACAAACATGTTTCTTCATTGAACCAAAAATCGTTCCTCTATTGCACATTTGATGCTCTTTAAATGTCTGATCATGTCTGAACAAACTCTTCCCAAACTACAAGCAGAGAAAGGGTTTCTTACCTTTGTGTATTTTCTCGTACCTTTTAACACAGTACTCCCACATCTATTGCAGATAAATGACCTCTTATCAGTGTGAACACTTGAGATTTATGTATCCTGAGACTTTTCCCACACTGAGAACACTGGTGATGTTTTCAGATGAATTTTCAGATGTATTGTTAGGTATAAGTTGCTGGAGAATTGCCTTCCCACACTGCAGACAGGTGAATTGTGTATTCTTTCATATGATTTCAGCAGTCCTAGGCAGGCAAAGCTCTTACCACAGACAATGCACTGGTAAGGCTTTTCTCCAGCTTGAATTGTTTTATGTTTAGAGCAGGTTGCATCACTGAAGTTCTTCTCACACTCAGATGTGAAGGTATGAAACTCTACACACTCCAGTGTGTAATTTCTGATGCTGTTTGAGGCTGTCAGTTTGACTTTTTAGGTGCTCCAAGGTTTTCCACCTGGCAGAAACTTTTCCCACATTGAGAAGTGAGTCTTTTTTTCTCTGGAGTTTACAATCAATTGCTTCAGAGGATCTTCATGCTGGGCTCCCCCATGCTGACGGGTGTTTTTTTGTTTGTAAAGCATATTTCTTTTGATATTGCTTCTCTTTTTTTCTTGTGATGTTCTCATTATCTTCTTCTTTTAAAGCCAAGCAGGCACCTAAAATACAGTTCATATTGAAATTGTTTAATAAAAATAATAACTCATACAGTTTGATGTACTGCAGTAGTTCTAACAGCTGAATATAATTTTCAACACATTCAGTAGTCATTCGCAATATTTCATAATATTTCAACTATCCTCATACTGAAACCTAGAGTGAAATGGTTGAGGCAACTTTCAGAACCCCAAGCTCTGTAGCTCTGGAAAGAAACTCTAACCAAGTGGTGCTTTTCCACTGCATGGTGCCCACAGTACTTAATGTTTTATGGCTGGTTCAGTTTTCAGCTCTATGCCTTGTCAAATCTGAAATGCTGTCAATGCTCCGTCTTTAAAGTGACGACACAGTAACAATAGAGACTGCTGAAGGGACTGCGTTCCAGATTCTTAGTTTGTAGATTTTTGCATTGTGTAGAGAGATGATTCTGCATGTTTTACACTTTACTTTATGGTCCCTACTCTGTTTGCTTGGAATCGCAAGCAAGCAGGTCGAAAAAAGTTTCACATTATCCACATAATGGAATTGTTAAAAAGCAAAAAAGATAAAATTGTCGCACTTGAATTGGATATTTAAATAATCTATAATCTTTAGTTTTTGGACATTTTTGTTTTTTATTTTCCACTTACATTCCATTGACTCTTTCTTTTCGCAAATTTTCCTTGACCTATTCTTCTGAAAATATCAACTAAATGTCTGAATAATTTAATAAAACTAGTAAAATACACAAAATGTTGGTACACAGGTGTTATTAAGCTTTGCTAATATGCATAATAGAGTTATTAGATGTAAAATAATTATTAACCTTCTGATCTTATTCACAAACACTTATAAATAATTTTAAACAGATTGCATTTTTAGCAATTTAATTAAATTATATGTACATGCCATTGATTGATGGCAGTTTTAAATGCATTGCACTTTAAAAGGTATTATTACAAAAGATTTGAATGTACATACTACATATGTACAATATATATATATATATATATATATATATATATATATATATATATATATATATATATTAGGGGTGTGCCATAACGTATCGCACGTGATAATATTGCCAACATTTTTGAATATCGTGAACGATATTATACCCTGAAATATCGTGCCATAACACTCACCCCTAATTATCACATCAAGGTTCTACTTTTTTGCTGTTTTAAGCAAAAGAAAAGTTCATACATTTCTCATTTCCTATTATATATTATATATCTACTAGATTATATCTGTCCAGTATCATTAATTTTACTTTAATCCTATATTTGGAGTTCTGTGACAAATCTGCTAAAAGTCTGGTATTTTTTTAATATCTCAGTTAGAGGAGTGCAATATCATATCCTATACAATAATAAAATATAAGTTTTGTTTTGTTGCAGTAGTGTATTTTTTTTTTGTCATATCACCAAGAGTATCGTTATCGGGATATTACCATGAAATATTGTGATATTATTTTAGGGCCATATCGCCCACCCCTAATATAAATATATATATTTATATATATACTGTGTAAGCATACTATTAAATGTGTTGTTGATTCAAATGGTAAAAGGACATGTAAGGTTCATCTGAGGTAGCCTGGCTGTGTTATTTCGCTGTACTTTGAGGTCCATATTAGCACTAGACTGCTTTTTGCTTAATTAGGTGGGACAATGTTTTTTCTTAATTAAGTAATTGTTTGTTTGCTTCCACTAATTACTGAAACAGTATCATGCAGCTGTAAAACAAATAAAATTAAAAGCCGGGAGATGCAGATGAAGTGACAGTGTTCATGAAGATCTTTTTCCCTTAACACTATAAAACAGTGATGGATTGCATTCACTTGATGATTTCATTGTTCCCACCCGATTCGATATTCCACATCAACATAATTACTGCCCAAACTGAATACAGTATTTATGTTGGTATATGTCAAATATGTCAAATGATGTAGACATCTGATTTAAATAAATTGCAGATTTTTGATGTAATCTATGATAAATATTATACCCCAAAATAGAATCTTGGGTGTCAAAATATAGATATTTTAAACCAAACACTTACCAAATAATGATCAAATAAATAAAGGGTTTAAATGATGATTTCAACACAGTTGCATGCCTCAACTTACAGCTAACATAATGTTGTTTGCCCATCATGTTTACCTCAGCTTATTCTCACATTACTGGATGATGTGTATTTCTGTTCCCACCTAGTGATCTGTTCCTGTTGTGGTTGAGTCCAGCTCTGGCTGAAGATGAATGATATATGAATTTATAATTATAACTGACCAAATCGTCCTTAATGGGACTGCAGAGAAACATGTAAATCTGAGTGTTTCCAAGCTGCCTACCATTATAGGTATATAGTGCAGTATGCATATAAATAACCATTAAGCACTGTGTTAAGTAGCCGTCTGCTGTCTTCCACTCAGTAACATTGTAAACTGCTTGAGGGTGCTAAATTAAAGATTAACACTTTAATGCATTGTAACGGCACGCTTTGATCAGGCTTGGCTTTAGTATTTGTTTGTTAACAGTATGATTTATACTCCTCATTTGTAGTTTCTCCCAGAGTAGCTATGCTAATGCCAGGGCTTAGGAAGGTTGCTTTCATTACGATGCTCTGATTACTGATGACCTGATTAAAGTTCTGGCCTAATCAGCAAAATAATGCAACACACCACACAACCTGAGCCGCATTTATTAATTACTTTCTGCTTGTTTTTAAATAACATGCAAAGGTAATGTGTTGGAGTGTAAGTGTGAGTATTTTATTTCTATCGAAAGAAGGATTTTTTTTTTTCTGTAGGCCTCATATGAGATAGTCTTTATTATTTTTATTCTATTTTTGCCTGAAGCACTTTTGGTGCTTGTGAATTTGAGCTTTTTAGCATGTTTTAGTGCTTTTGAATTTAGTTTTAAATGATATATATATATATATATATATATATATATATATATATATATATATATATATATATATATATATCGATTCTGGTATCCCTATTGCTGCTGTTAACTGGTGTTGACCTTGCTTGTTCTGACTACCCCTTTTTCTTGTACTTTAACTAATAAAATATACTTTGATTAGCATCTGCACATGTCTAAGTACAACCTGATCATTACAGCCTGTCTTTATTCACCAAAAAAAAAAGACCCACATCCTATGAAGTAGGACCATGTTTATAAAAAGCCACAGCAGGAAGCTTGACTTTACGTCACATTGTTTTGTGAGATTAATAGCTGGTTAAAAAGTACAAATCCAATTGCCTGACTCATGTAAACCTGGAGTTTTACTATAATCTGAACACCCATTATAGTGCATGCAGATCGGATTATTGGCAAAATCTGATTTTTCTTCAGTTATAAGATAATTACTTGCACTTAGTGTATAGAACAATGGAAAATAAACATTTATCAATATTTTATGTCAAAACATTAATAAACTGACAAACCAAAAAGATAAACTACAGATTTACGGTTTAAAAATTATGCTATATGACATATTTCAGGAGGAAGAAAATAATAATACAGGAGGGAATTTTGTTACTTAGATACAGAACTTAGTAGCCAGAACGAAAGAAAAAAAAATTGATTATAGAAACGTACAAAAAAAATGCATACTGAGAAATAATATAATACTTGAAAATTTCCATATTGCATTTGCCCGAAGTTATGCCCTGCTCTCTCTCTCTCCCTCTCTCTATTTTCCCATACATAATCTGGTTGTTTTCTGCTATTCTAATGTATTCCAGTTACTTGGTGTTTCCTGTTACATGCAGCCTATTCAGCTTCCCATACTAGACCAGCTAATACTCATTAAAACGAGAGAATGACCTCCAGAATCATTTTGACGAATGCAACTGAGCATGACAGAGAAGTGAAAGGAAGAGGAATGAAGGGGCGAATACAGTTCAGGACAGCTAGAGAGGGAAGACAGAATGAGGGAGAGATAGAAATAGGCACACAGAAGGAAAGACGGATGGACGAGGGTGGATTTTTCAAGGTTGAGAGAGCTGACATGCTGGAAGAGAGAGAGCAGCCGCAGTACGCTTTCGGGCGCTCTTACAGGCCACCCTGTTCTGCGGAGTCACTGATAACACACAATCATAAATTCAGCACTTACTGTGCGGCGCTGAAAACACTGCCAAAGCCCTATTCATCAGAATCCCTTCTAAACTTCCTTTTGTTGACCGCTTGAACTTGGAGCTTGGATTTTTTTTTCAGTTATTAATCTTATAGGTTCTATATCTTATTTTAAATTTTAAATTAAGGCATTTGATGTGATACATAAACAATGTTTAAGTGTCAGAATGCCCTTTTTACTCTATACAATTCATATATGTTAATTAAGCTTCTAAACAGTGTGTTTTGACCAGACTGCTTTGAATGAGCTGTTGTAAATTGCAGGTTGAGGCCGTGAAGTCACTGGTTGATGTAGACACCTAACATCTCTCTGATCAACTCGTATTTCTGAGCATTTTCTTTTACTAGCTACTGCAGTCAATGGAGGCTGAGAAACAGTTTCATATGCAGCATCATATACAACTCAGAGAGACCTATAGTGTTTCACAAAGAACACCAAAAAGTAGATGTTAGCGAAAGGAGACCCTTAAGCTATTTTTGGTACATAAAATCATACTGATGAACTAGAAAAGTGCATTTTCTTAAGGAGTAGGAAAAATAACGGTGGAAAAAACAACAAGTAGATGAGTGTATGTCAATATGGCTGTGGATTAGAGCTTGGAGACCTGCCATGAAGAAATACATGAAGTTTGGACTATCAGTTACACTATCAAATGTAACTTCTAGGCCTAGGGTGAGGAAGAAAAAAATAGTTGGGAATGCTAGGAATAGGGGATAAAATATCATAAATAGTTGTTGCGTGGATAAGTATGAACTGCCCTCATGGAGTTATTTATATTTAGTGGCAGTTGGGACATGGTAACTCTATGGCTTGTGCATGTGCAAAAATGAATGAGAGTAAATGGGAGGAATAATGGATGAATAATAATAAGTACATGTGTGGTCAGATCCATTAGTATTAGAGCCTAATAACCTGCCCTAATGGTGTACAGGCAGTTTGCTGACAGTCAGACAAAGGAAAGATTGGGATTTGGATAAAACATAATATGCAAATTAAGAAAGTAACAAAGGATGAAAAGAAAATGACAAATAAACCAGTCCAGGTCAAAATGACTATGAATTTGTTCTTAAGGTCTGTCTTAAGAGAGTATATCCAAACAATGTGTATCAGTCAAGCAGAATTACAGTAGACAGGTATGCGTGTATCCAAATAGAGTACATATATCCAAAAGCCCACCTTATATAACCTGGTAAAAAGGAAAAATAAGAGTAATAAATATTGATTAACAACACTTATATTAAGTGTATAAATACTTATATTAAGTATTTTTATGATTTCAAGGCCTTTACTAAGCTATTTACTGTAAAACTATATTAGCTATTACAGTTATTGCAAACAGAAGTGTGGGCCCTATTGGCTTTAAGAGGTTTTAATTTGTCAAACATGTATTGACCCTCTTCTTCCCACTCAGTCTGGCTTCAATCAACCCCCCTTAGCCATCAAGTGGGGTGATTGGTGGTGATGAGTAAATCTGCTAAAGTGGTGCAGGAATGCAGACTTGGCATTGGCTACTGGAGGAGAGCCCGTCCTCCCGACAAGACTGGAGAAAAGTAGCTGGAAGAAGTTGGTAAATGACCCTGGATCTGACGTCAGCTCTTTCCCTCAGCCCCTACCAAGGGCATGGATGAGAATACAGTGCTGCTGAGGGTGCAGTCCCTGTGATTGGAAAGTGTTCACCAGTACTGTCTGGCTTAGCTCCTCTTCCTGCTCTTCCTGCAGAAACACAGTGCTCTAATTAACCCTCTGCAGGTTTATTACTCAATTATTAATCCTTTACTATTAATAAGTCATTACCATAAAACCAACACACTCACTATCTGCTTTATTAGAAACACCTGCATGGCACTTACGCTCACTCAACGCTGGTCCACTCGCCTTATAGATGCACTACATTGCTGTTATTGCTGTCATGCATAATATCTGTAAGTGAATAAATTCATTTTTATCACATCTGACAACTGCCAATCAACATCAGAGCTGACCTTGTTAAAAAATATGACCAATCAAAAGTTATACATAAACATTAGTGTACAGTGCCCTCCATAATGTATGGGACTAAGAATGTGTCCTTGATATGCTCCTCTGCTCCATAGTTTAAAAATTCAAATAAAAGAAAACATAATTTAAAAACACATTCCAGATTTTTATTTACACATATTTGCATACATTTCACGTTCACCTTGTAGAAATGAACACACTTTTTCATACAGCTCCTCTCATCTCAGGTCACCATAATGTTTGGTGCACTTGGCTTTATGGGAGTTTATGATTAGCTTAGCTGTGTTACATTGCTTCATTAGAAACCTAGCCTTGTCTTTAAGCTACCAAATATATTTGGGGTTTGTAGTTCCTATTGTTCATCTATTGTGCTCATTAATCTCAAAAGGAAATGTAGGCCAAGGAAAACCTCCACTGCTAATGGCTGAAGAATCGGCACTTAGGGAAAAGGAAAGTTATTAAATTTTTCTTTTTTTTTTCCAACAGTTCAGAGAGACAAAAGGAAGGTGTGCAATTATCAGAGACTAGCATGCTCTTGAAACAGATTATGTAGAGGCAACAATGCAATTAACAAACCACAAAAACAGTATGGCCATTTCATTTTACAAAAAATAAGTATACCACCTCATCTGTGAAACATGGTGGTGGGGGCATCTTGCCTTGAATATGTATGGCTGCCACAGGTGTTAGCACACTTATCTTCATTGATAATGTAACTGCTGAAGACACAGTGAGATGTATAGGAATATCTTACAGAAAATGTGTTCAATCTCTGTAAACTGGGTGATATTTCATTCTATAAAAAGATATTGATCCTAAATATACTTTAAAGAAATACATATTTCTTTAAATATGGAACGTAAGGTAAGTTCTTGTCAGTCACCTGACTTAAATTCAGTTCATGCCAGTTAATTCCATATGCTAAACAGAAAACGTAAGGGAACAGGATAGCCAAAACAAGCAATATCTAAATATGACTTCATTAAAGGCTTGGCAAAATACTTCCTTTAGAGCTTACAGCCATTGCATGCAAAAGATAATGCAAAAGTAGTACTCCTGACTGCTTTAGTGTATTTATAATTGCTATGTGCCAAACATTATGACATCCTGAATAAGGAGAACTGTAAGGAAAAAGGTGATTTTTAACATGGCAAAAATTGAAGTGTATAGTAAAATTGTATACTTTAATCCATTGCTTTGATTTAAAATTTTTAATTGTGGAACTGAGGGCTATATTAAAGCTGATATCCATAAGTTTTGGGATTCAGGGCCGTCTCTGGTGAGAATGGGTATTTGCATCAAGCATGCAGAAAAATCATTTTAAACTGGGTGGATGTGATGTGGTCTTCTATCAGAGTGGATGAATCCGATTCCAGGTTATGTTCAGGCAGAGAGAGTCAGAAACTTCAATCTTCAAAACTTTGTTTTTACTATGAGTGAATGAGCTACTGAGCTCTGAGTTTCCCCTTCTGAAGTCTCCATTGCTCCACCAGCCGCTCGCGTTCAGTAAAACTGAGACAGATCCTCTTTTAGAGGCGGTACTTGTGACATAAGTACTTAAAGACGAGTGACGTGGCCAGAAGAACTCCCGCGAAAAGCGACCCAACACCCCAGTTGTTAAAATAAATATACTAGGCTTAGCAGGGAGGGTTGTTCCAGCACAATGATACCATTAAACACATTTTGTCCCTTTTAATCTCAGAAATGCTTCTGCTTTCAGTTTAGAAACAAAATAATACGGACTGCTTCTTTAAATGTGACTGTGTCCCAAAACATTCTGGAGGGCAATAATAAGAGGACAGATTGAAGAGCTATAAGAGGGGCAACAGTACTTAAGTGTCTTGGCTTCTGTCTAGTAGTTTTTTTTACATTTAACTGTTATTCTAGAGCTATGCAGTGTGGCCATATGATAGACTTCCATATGGTCGATGAAGCTATTAGGTCTACAGTATAGAAAACTTCCCTCGAGACTCATCCTAAGTAACATACATCTTAATGAAAATGTCAGTTAAGCTCAACAACACTTCATAGTGTGCACATTTTACCTGCAAACACTAAGACTGTTGGGTAGTTGGGTTAACATGTTTGCAAAATGTTTTTAGCTGCATACATGCATGCAACATGATTGATCTCTGTCAATATTTAGGTGTTGTTTGCTCCTGTTTCATCCAGCGCTGCGGCAGATTTGGAGACAAACACTTGGCGAAGAATACATGCATGCCGGAACTTCAGCACAGATGGACCTCGAGCTTTGTTAGCTCAGTAAATATTTGGCCAGCCTGTGAGTGGGCGCGGGAACATTCAGAGGACAGTTAGGCTAGGAGCTAGCTGGACACAAAGTAGACAACACAACATACTTGCATTGTATTTGGTCACTGGACACTGTAGACTTGGCTTGGGTATCCCATGGCAGCTCTGTGGAGCCGTGTCCTTGTGATTCGTGAGATCAAATAAGAAAACTCTGCTCAACTCACTGAATTGAATGATCACTTGGCTGCCTTTAGTAATTTTATTTCAAAGAAAGGAAAGAACAAAGTTGTTTAATGGTTAGTTTTTCTTAAGTTTACTTAATCATTTAATGTGCAGACCAAGAAAACATTTTTTGGAGGGCCAATAATAAAAACAAATAAAAACAAGTGCTTTATGGGTGAGAATGGCAAAGGCATACTACTAAAGGAAATGATATTTAATAGACTTTATTAGCCAAACAAATGTCTGTCCATTGGTAAAAATGGCACAATCTGGTTGTCTTAAGTTCAACACCTTAGGATATAGTGATTTAAATGTCATCTGTCAAGTGGTTGAACATAAGTTAAAGAGTCAACTTAAGAATTACCTTCAAAATAAAAGGATTTTTACACTACAAAAGGCGATTAAAGACTTTAATAATGCTGCCTGTCCAAAACAAAATTATCTCCACCTGGATTTAAGTAAGTAAATGAAGTGGGGTTGATGCTGCAGTTGGTCAGGTCTGGGTTCAGCAACAGTATGTGCTGAAAGAATGAGGTTAGCTGACTACCTGAATATACTGAATATAGATCAGGTTATTCAATCAATGGATTTTTTTCTTCCCTGATGACACGAGCATATTCCAAGATGACAATGCCAGAATTCATCGGGGTGGAATAGTAAAAGAGTGGTTCAGGGAGCATATACAACTTGTATACAACTATACAGCTAGTAGTTGTGGTTTCCACACTTATTTACTGATTAGGGGTGTGGGGTTAGAAATTACAAGATCTTTCACCTGCAGGGATCTGCAATTAAACAATATTTTGTCAAGAAATAGTGCAAGAATGGAAGTTTTTTGTAAAAACACTCTACTCTCTACTCTACTTTCACTCTACTGATTTTGGAGATAAAACTAGATATTAAACCTGCTGGATGTTTGTCGGGGCCTTTGGAAGCATCTGTGATCACTTGGTGATCACTTTTATTGTGTCTTTCAAAAATTCACACACAGTGATTTGCCTCAGATCTGAGGTTTGTCACCTCTACAAACAGCCAGCAACAATCAGCTCTAAATTATTTAGTGATAACCTGAAATTAATGGTCACTAGGATACCCCAGGTGGTTATTATGGTATTTTAAATGATTGTTAGAGAGTTGCTATGGTATTCCAAATGTTTTCAAATGGTTGTTAAGGTGTTCTTGCATAAGTGGTTGATGGATGGATGTTGGAAGGTGATGGAAATGAGTAACTATGTTAAAAAAAGGTTTGTATATATTTTCCCTCTGTTTTTCATTGACTCTATATATAGACACATAGAGTGGATTGGTAGACAGATATACAGACAATTTGCATATTCCTAAATGCATGGGATTCCTGTACCCTGACTGGATTAGTCTGCAGCTAAAGGGCTTCTGCTCTTTTCCTTGATGTTTACATCCTACACGTACAGCAGACAACATTAGCTGAGCAATGGGTTTCGACATTAGACCCTGTTACACTCTCTCGAGGCGGCTCTCGCTTCTCCTTTATCTCACTCGCCGTCTCCTAGCATGTTCTATAATAATGTGGAAATGAGCCTGTGGGAGCTGTAATGCTTGCATGCAAAAAATGTCATTTAGCTCTCTGAAAATCAATGAAAGGAAAGGTCCTGCGATAATAAACTGTTGTTATGAGTCAGGATGTGGTGGAAGGGCTCACACTGTAGGGAAGGCTGAACAGAAATGTGCCCTCTCCTCCTCTTGTTTGTGTGTGTGTTTGTGTATGTGTGTGTGTGTTGGAGGGGTATTAAAGGAGATGTCTAAAAGTCCTACTCCAGCAGTCGTGGCTCCTGCTGCACTTTAATTAGCTGGAAAGGCCCCAGGACACTCTGAATACTTCCTAGGAATTTTAAATTGTATTCCTGAGCTGCTGGCCATTTCCCATGTCTCATTTGTATTCATGGCCATTGGGGAGGGAGAAATATCATGTTAGCCTATGTCTCTCTCTCTCTCTCTCTCTCTCTCTCTCTCTCTCTCTCTCTCTCTCACTGTTTGAGTCCAGTTCAATGATGCTTTATTGATATGAATATACTACAAAATTATTACAGAAAGAGAACTAAAAACAACGGCGGTACCATTTTCTCCCTTGAAATGTTCATTTTCTCTCTTTATCACTCCATCATTATTTTCTCTCATTCTAGCTCTTAGTCCTCTTTGGTGGTTTCTCAGCATCTTTTCTCCTTTCTTTCTCTCTCTTTTATCTTATGTATTTAACAATTTTTTTGTATCTTATATTTTATTACTTCTATCTTATCTCTTCCTCACTCATTTTCTGTCATTTTGTTCTTTCTTTCCCTCTTCTTCTTTGTGTTTCTCCCTCATCTTCTCTCTCCACTCTTTTCTATTTCTCACAGGTTTCCTCTCCTATGGTCTCTCTCTCTTTGTCTCATTTCTTTCCTGTTTCATTACCCTCTCTTGTTTATTCCTGCTTATTTTTCTCTTGTTTTCTTTTATTTTCTCTTTATTTTATGTTGTCTATCTCTCTCTCTTTCTGACTTCTCTTCTTCTCTTTTTACATGAACTTATCACTTTTTTCTCTCATTTTATCTTATTTCGTTCTCACTTATTTCCTTCGCTCTCTCTTGTCCTGTCTTAGTTCATTTATTTTTTCTCTTTCTACTTTTTCTTTGTGTTTTTACTCATCTTTTTTATTTTGCAATTGTTTATTTATCACTTGTTTCCTCTCATGTTGTCTTTTTCTGTTTCTCTCTTCCTACCTTTTTTGTTTTGTTTTGTATTTCCTCTTATATTCTCTCTCTTCTTTGTGTTCACTCTCTCTTTCATGTCTACCTCTAACTTGTTTTCTCTGATTCTTTCTCTCTCCCTTCTTTTTGTATCTCTCATGTCTGCTTCTCACTCATTTTCTCTCTTTCCTCTCTTTCTTTTTTTATCCTGTTCACTTCTTCTTTACTTCTTGGCTTTTTCTTTTGTACCTCTTTATCCCTATGTCTGTTTTTTTCTGTTCCCTTCTCTTTCTCTTTTCTGGCTTAATCATTATATCTTAATTATCCTGTTTATTTGTCTATTATTTTTTAATATTCTCTTTATATCCCTCTTTTTGGTTTCTTCCTCCTGTTTCTATTTTTTCTCTTATTCTCTCTTTTATTCCCTTATTTTCCCCCTTGTATTCTTTATTTTTAGAATATATTCTTCTTCTTTGTGTTCCTCTCTCTTTCTCTGTTTCTCTTTTATCCTGCTTATTGCTCAGTCATTCCCTCTCATATTTGTTCCATCATTTTCTTTCCCTCCATCGCTCTCTCTTTCTCTCCCTCTCTGTATAATATGAAGGATATTACAGCTGTTGTTTGTGAGAGAGCATCACTTGCTTTATGAGACTGCAGAGGCTTGGATCACTGTTCAGTTTTCCTGCAGTGATATTAGATCTTCCCATGAGTGCGCTATGAAACATCTGCTTGTGCATCGTGCATGTATATTTCACCTGTCACTCATCCAGCTGCTGGACTAAAGGCTCTGAGTCCTGGGTGGAAGAACATTATGCTGCAGGGCATCAGTCCTGGTCTCTTGGCAGTAATGAGGGAGGATTGAGGGGTGGGTGGAGTCATGGGGATGATCATGAATTGCTGCGGACTCTTTCAGATTGATGTTAATGCTGTTATAAGCTCATCCAGACACATTATTAAAGAGGCCGTTTCAGCACATTACAGCCTTTATAGCTCTTCTAACACCATTCATTACCATTCAGCCCCACGGCAAACCACTGCTATAAAGACCAGTACCTCTCTCACTCTATTCCTTTTTCCTTCATCTGTCTTTTCTTTATATTCATACATATTTCTCACTCTTACAAAAACATTATGTACATAACATCAAATTTATTTACTCGTTCATATAGTAGCACTTTGTAGTTCTATAATTAAGAAATAAGAGAAACAGTACAACTACAGTCTGTTAGATAGATAGATACTTCATTGATCCCGAAGGAAATTAGGATCGTAGGCTACGTTCACATTACAAGCCACATCAAATCCAATTTTTCTGCCTAGATTGGATTTGGCTATCTTGAAGGTTCACATTCACAAATGTAAGTCACCTGTATCTGTGTTTAATGTGAACAAATCTGTCCCTGAATCGCCTCACATGCGCACATTGATACGTGTATAAACATCGCCTTCTTCACCACCAACAAAAACGTCATATTTGTGAGACGACTCATAGCTTTATAAAGGGAAATTGATGCGTTAAAGGCTCATATGTGGAGCATCTTCTGCTCGAGTAGAGAGCAAACAGCTTGTCTGTACATGCTCAGGTTGAGGAGGTGAAGAAAGGCCAGGCGTCTTGCTTTTGCTGTTTTTGCCGCTACGAGAGAGAAGCACGTAGTGCATGCGTAATAGCAAAAAAAAGACATGTGAATTCAGATTTTACCATTCACACTCATGTTTCATGTTCATGGATCAGATATGTATCCAATTTAGGACCACATACTGTATGAAAGTGGCTCAAATCTGATTTGAAAAAAATATATATTTAGCATGTTCACACAGCAATCAAGAAATCAGATCTAAGCCAAATTGAGCAGAAATCTGAAGTCAACTTAGCCTGGTAAATGTGAACATAGCCAGACATGTACGGAATTGGTTAATGGGTGTATAAACAAGAAGAGTATCTTAATGTTATGCTTTATTGATGTGCACACTCTCCTTCTCACTACTATCCTTTCCCTCTCTTTCTTTATGTATTTTTCCTCTTCTCTGTCTTCCTCTTTCTTTTACTGTCTCTCTTTTATCATGTTAATTTTTCAGTCATTTCCTCTCATACTCTTTCTTCCTCCATCTCGCTCTGTCTGTGTATAATATAAGGGATATTACAGCTGTTTTTGTTTGTGAGAGAGTAGAATTTGCTGTATGAGACTGCAGAGGTCTAAAGAATTAATATTATCCTTTCTCTCTCTTTCTCACCCCTAATTTATATGCTTACATTTCTTCTCATTCTCAGTTTCTCTGTGTCTCCCTCTTTCATTTCCTCTCTCTTTGGATTTTTCTCTCCAATATGAAAATATGAGCAGTAAAATGAGCCTCTTCCTGTGAGAGAGTGTGAGAGCTGTGCTGCTTGCATGCTCCAGTGTGGGTGGAAAAAAGGGGGAGAGAGAGAGAGAGAGCACTTGCTGATGGAAGACCTTTTTGCGTGCGGTAGAGCTGTTGTGTGGGCTCTAATGCATATTTATAAATGTCACGTTGTGGAGCAGGAGTTGATGTGTAGATGAGTGGATGTGTGTGGATGTGTGTAGATGAGTGGATCGGAGTGTCTGAGTGGATGGATGTAGATGTGTGAATGAGTCTCTGAGGGGATCTGCCTCTGGCTGCCCACAACCATCTCTCATCTGCTGCTCATCTCCAACTAATTTGAAAACACTGCATGTTTTTGTATTTATGAAATTCTCTTTATCATCACTGATGGAAGCTTAGCTTTGCTCCCGGTTCCTTAGTTAAAGGCATACTCAGCATACAAACTCGTACCTGCTGAAAACTCCAGATGAACAGCGGTCTTTGCTAATAGGATGTTTTTTCATGGTTGAAGAGGTTGGTTTGGTAGAAAAGTTGGTCATTCAGGTGAAAATATACCCTGTATTCATAAGCTAGCTGGTTAACCAGCAGTGTGTGTTGCACTTGATTTTGGTATGGTTGTCATGCTTGTCAATCAGCCTGGTGATTCTGGTAATGCTGATCGGCCCAGATGGTCAATCTGCTCATTTAATCATGCTGGTGTAATGATTGCTCACATGTTTTGCATTACTGCACATTGCTACTGAGCTGCTTCTCTAGCTGAAGCATTAACCTCCATACTGATGGAGGCAGGTGCCTAACCTGAGTTATCCAGACAGTAAAAGTGAAATGCAAAGTTGTCATTATGCCATTAAAACCCTTCTCTACTTTGTCTCTACCAACACCATTACACTGTTCAACCAGCATGGTTAAGCTTGGTCATACTGGTGGTTTGGACACCTCCCTTCTCACTTTTCACTTTATTTTATCATGTTCTACATTGTGGATTAATATTGAAGACATCAGCTCTATTTATCTTTCAGAATAAGCACCTGAAATAAAAAAAATAGATTATGCTATAAGCAAGTCCACTAGATGGTCAAATGTGTATGTGAAACAACTAAAAGAGTCTCAGACAGACTTTGGCCACTGAGGATAAGAATCAGACATCAGCTTTCAATGAAGGAACACAAATGCAATATAAGGTAAAACAAGCTAAAATATTTTAGTATTTTATACTTTAGATTCTTTAAAGTAGCACATTTTGCTTTGATGCCAACTTTGCCCTCTCTTAGCATTTTTTTGGCTTCTTAAGGAGGAACCTGGAATGGCTCTCCAACTGTCTTAAAGGAGTTCCTAGTGTTTTTTTTTTTTGCTTTTCCTTTACTCTATGCTCCAACTCATCCCAAACCACATGGGTTGGGTTTTAATGTCACGTGTTTGTGAAGACCAAACCCTTTTTGTACATGATACAAATAAATACAAATATTAATGAGAGAGTGTGTTCAAACCGTTAATTTGTTTAGGTATCAGTTTGTATTGTCACAATTCCACAATTAATAAAAATAAAGAAAACAAACAAATAAAAAGTCTGTTCTTCCCATGACTCTCTGGAAATGGAGACAATGAACATTCTGTTGAAGTAACAACTGGAAATTGCACTAATTAGACTTAAAGGTAACTTTTAATTCTGCCAGATGAACAGATGATCTTCCAGTAAATCAGCACAAGCATGAACATAAGCACACCTGCACACACACACACACACACACACACACGTAAGCCACGATCTACATAATTTCTTGCATTAACGTCCCCCCCCCCATATGTTGCGTAACACATTTTGATATTGAAAAGGTGTGTGTCTGACCAGAATGTCAGAATGTGGTTTAAGTGATTAAAAAAGGGGTATTGTTATCCACTATGCTACACTTGATAAAGTGCATCATTGTTGATCTTGTTTTCTGAATTAAATCCAGGCTACATGGCTGGCTAGGATAAACCTGCAGTATCTTGGGTGATGTATTTAGGTGGCACAGGTCAGTGATGGGCTTTAGCAGAGCAATTTTACACAGCTTTGTAATCCCTGTGGATTACAGTCCTGCAGGTGTAGATTGTCTTCGATGAAATGCACCTTCACTGTTGAGTCTGGGATTCAGAGAGCTGCAGGCAGAGTGAAGCGAGTGCGAGAGAGGGAGAGGGAGGGGGGGGGGGGGGGGAGGAAAAGGACTTGATGAATAACTGCGGCACTCCCACTGACAGCAGACATCAGCTGTGGAGCTTTATCTGCGCTCTTATGGATGTGTGTGTGGGTATGTATTGGAGATGTAGAAGAAAGACAGTGTGTCACACTGACTGTCCCTGACGTTGAAAGAAAAGGCTCTCTGGCAGCATGTTCTATTGACTCTGTTATCACTCACGCCCACGCTCTTTGTCTGTGTGTGTGTGTGTGTTTGTGTCTCACTGTATTTGTTGCACTGTGTGTTCTGGAGTTGGATGTAGACATTCTGCACTTAATGCGAAAAACCAGGCACAGGCAGTGAGCTGTTTTTGCTCTTTTTTAGCGCTGTGGCTCGGGCATAGCGGACACATTCACTTCATTCAAGGCCAAAAAAAGTAGCAGTCAGAGAAAAGAAAAAAAACATGAACGGCACGCTGTTACTAGGTCAGCTGTTTTTTTTTTTTTGCCTGCAAGGTACATTGTCTACAGGAGATTGGGAACATTTTGCCTTCTTTTGACATTTTCTGAGTAATGTTTGACTTTGACTTTGACTTTTTTAAGTAAGTAAATAAATAAGCAAAAAGAGTTTGCTGAAAATAAGAGGAAAGGTTGTCGTGGTTAAGGGCTTGGGTCACCATTTAAACAAAAAAGCAGGACATCCTTCAGCTTTTGTCTGGCTTCTTCTTTAGCAGGATAATGCTCATCCACACACATAACCTGCCCTAGTCTGATTGTAGGGCATCTGTGGGAAAATATGCCCCAGTATGCCATAATCCTTATCCAGACGGGATTAGTTTCTCAGGGGGACGTCTGTAAAAATATTTTAAACTTCTACTCAGTGATAAAACTCTTACACCTGAACTGCAATTGAAAAAGCAGGAGGAGCAGTGAGTTTTTTGGCTTTCTTGGTCACATGACATCATGTTCAGTAGCTCCTCCATTTCCACTCACTGTTGTGTTTACATGGATCTCCGTGGAAACGCCACTCAAAGTCTTATTACGGTGCGTGGCAGTGGACAAATATAGACAAATTTTATTAAACGTGAGGTGACGTAACTCGAGATGTTGAGCCGAACAGCACTAACATTTCCAGAGGACCACAGAGTTCAGCAAAAAACAGTAGGTAATTCGGCCTGTATTTTTCTCAGACGACATCTATGAAAAACATATACATGGTTGTTCCGAATGGAAATAAAATTACAGACCCCTGAGAAACTAATCATGTCTGTATCGGACTTTATAGAACTTGCATGCCTCCATGTCCAAACTTATCTCATCTTGTAGAGATAAAGTAGAGGTATTAGAGCCTCTTTTCAATCTTACAGTTTACAACCTAATTTATATGACCATGACATTATATATGTGTAAGCCAGTAGGAAGTAGATAAACACCACTAAAGCCATGCAGCTTTGTTATTAAACATGGATACATACATATTTACTTATTTACCAAAACTGATGATTAGACTTTATTGGTCCCAATCTCACCAAATCATATCATTCCATTTCAACTTGTGTGTCTTATAAGCAAAATAAAAAAGGTAAAAGTTTTACTCTTTCCTCCATGAACATAACGTTTCTATGCGTTTATTTTGAACAGTCAGCTGTGCAGGGTACAGTTTGTTCCACCTAGTGCCAAATAGTGTCCCCCCTGGGGTGGTTAATACAGCTTGCAATAATATTGGCAGTAAAGTGTAAAAGGTAGCATCCTGGATCTGTTTCCACAGTCCCAAAAACACTGACAGTTCGTACTTGAGTTTAAAATAAGAATGTTCAAGAAAGTCCAGAATGTAACTAAAAAGTGTTTATTTGTTATGTGTGTGTCACTGTCTGAAACTCAATAAATTTGAACCTTTCAGGAAATTAGTGTATGTTTTCTCTCTCTCTCCCTCTCTCTCTCTCTTTTTATTTTTGCTGATTAGAGGTTCAACAAGAGGTTAAAGATACACATGGATTAGTTGTGGAGGTAAGAAATTTTTAATGCTCTGTGTTATGCGGAAACAAACAGGCAGTTCTGATACTTGCATAAAAAAAACAAGATTATTATGAGCATTGGTTTGAAACTTAAGAAAAGTAATAATAATAATAAGCTAAAGTGATAGAAAAAGTGATACTTTGGACACAAATGCTTAGATACCATTAGGAAGCCTAATTACATATCTGTATTTTTTTTTTGCAGAATAAAACATGCAGATTCCCCATTGACTATGTGATTATGGAAAAATAGACTTTCCTTAGCTTGCCTTTACTGAGCACCTCTCTCCTCCAGAAAGGTCAATATTAGCGTTACAGACATCCCAAGTTGCAAATATTAATCAAACCCCAACTTTACCTTGTGGCTAAAGGCCAAAACTCAAGACTTTAATTGTTTTTTACTTTTACCAGACATGGATATACTTTAGAGAATTCAGAGGTGAAATGAGTTTTAATGGGAGCCATGATGCTCTTGAATGCATCCAGTTCAGAAGTGGAAAAAACACTGCACACCCACAATGTGCAAAGACTCACAAACTCTTTGCAGAGAACAGGCCAATCAGAACCCTCTCTGATCTTCGTAAAGCAGCAGGATGAAGCATTTCTAACAACAACAAAAAAATTACAGCTGGCAAATCATAATAATGAATTGTGAAGAGTGAGAATAATCTGTATCATTACTTCTCAGGGCTTAGCATACCGCTAACAGCTCTATGAAACTTTGGAGAGGCGAGCAGGACATGCCATATAGCCCATTATATTTCTCTACCATGACAGTTTACATGCTTCTTTCACTTTCACTGACAATTTACAATTTTTTTAACTCTTCAAATGTCCAACACTGCATGTAACTTGTTCTTTCTTAGGGGTGACTCAAAAAATACGTTCAGCATTTTGACTGTAGGGGGAGCCCAGGAGCAAATCATGTTTTTTTTTTTATTAAAAATATTCAAAATAAAGCTTCCCTTGACAGTGCACAGACACAAGCTCTAACTCTCAGATAAAATTACACTTTTTTGTCCCAGTATGAGTGTGTGCTACTAGTGGCTACTATCAGCCTGCAGGAGAACAATTCAGAGAAGTGTGGGGTAGGCAGAATGTGCAGATCTCTGTGAGCAATCTCAGTTATTGCTCTCATTCTTTTACCGCTCTCATTCTTCTCTGTCGCCACTGGTTATTCAGGCCACCGCTCAGATCAGCAGTAAGCCTGCCTAAGACTTTTCATGCTGACAGGGAGCAATGCTTTCTTACGGTCTGTAGCTTTCGGCTATTGGTCTAATATATGTAGCATTCTATATATCTACAGCCAGCCCTATATATATTTAATAAAATCCTGTAGATATAGATCAAAAGACTCAAGTAATGTTTGGTTTGAGTGTTTCTAGAATGGCTGTTCTCCTGATTTTTAGTACAGCAATTCACAATTCACTCCTAATGGTGATCAGCCTTGTTGATGAGAATTGTTAAAGAAAAATAGCTCACATAACCAGTCTGTATAATTGTAGTGAGCAGAAATATATCTTAAAATGCACAACATGTCAGATTTTAAGATGGATGGGCTACAGCAGCAGAGGACCACGTTCCAGGTTCCAGTTCTCTCAGCCAAGAACAGAAAGCTGAGGCTGCAGTGATCACAGCCTCGCCAAAACTTAGCTTTAAAGATCGTAATATAGTTTAATCTGACCAATCCAATAGAACACGTTTAGGATGTAGTTGACTGATAGATTTACAGATTGGTCTTAAAGCTTAGATTCTCTGCCCGAACTCGACCCAACCCAAGATTTCCCATCACCATTCCTATTCCTTGGGCCAGGTCGGGTCATGCTCAAAAAAATAGTCTGAGTTTAAATCAGGCTCATAACGACAGTTTTTGGGGTGGGTTGGGTGAGTCTTACTGAACATTTTTGGCTTGACAATGACTGCATTTATCTGAATAAGCCAAAACCAAATCTTAGTCACTGTGTGCCCTATTTTAGCAATCTATTGCTCAGTGATAAATTGCACATTATGCAGCTGGATTTAGGGTGTGTCGGTTTGTCTTTGGTATTGTGGTTTGTGCGGCTCGAAATGTGCAAAAGGCATGTGCTAATTTTTTTGAATTAATCATTCCCATTAATAAATAATTATTTCAAAAAACCTATCAGTGTGCAAGTTTTCAATCCCTTTAAGAGCCATGTACGCTTTGACTTTGGCGTGTTGATATCTTAACAGCGTGGTGCTTTGAGCATTTCAGCAGAGGAAACTGACATGCATGTTCACGCTGTGAAGATGCGCCAGCAGGAAATTTCTTTTCTTTTATTTTATTCTTTATTCTATTAATTGTTGGTGTAAAAGCTGGACTTGTGTCCATATGTTTGTGAAACGAGCAGGGGTGTACACGCAATGACCCTGCACAATGCGTACAGAGCTCCTGCATGGCTAAGATAGGATTGGGTGGCTGACTATTGACTGTTGTCAGGGTTTTAATTAGTCAGTGGCGCACCATAGAGATAGATGCCAGAAATGTACCTGAACACACCTCATTTCCAGACCACCACTCCTCTCAATGTAAATATATTCCTAAACTCTGACACTATATTTTAACAGTGCGGGTACAAGGTGTGAAAATAGACTATTATTGGGTAAAACATAGCAATGGCAATGAGTATCGTGACGTCTGCTTTTTTTTATGGAGGGAGTTGGGGACTGATGACTGAGAAATTTTTCACATAAGAATTTCTGTTCATTTATTAACAGACATATGCCATATACACACAAACACACACACACACACACACACACACACACACACACATACACACACACACACACACACACACACACATACAATCCCCTTTCATGCTCTGAAGCCTCTGTACTGCTGCCACTGTGTTCTCATTAGGGAAAATGGGAGCACATTTGTTGTCTGCACTGGGTGAGGAAGTGATTTTTTTTTTACATTTTGCTGCCACATTTTTCCCCTCAAATGAGAACAGTGTCACATTTTCCTCTTGGCGCGGCTTTCTTTCATCTGCTCCCATTCTCACTGCTCATCTCTACAGCTCTCCAGCTTCTACTTCCACCCTCCATTCTTCATACTCTGCACATGTAAAATACATTTACACTATTATAGAGAACAGAATGTGAAAAGATTATAGGAGATTTTGGACATCAATACATACTTTTAGCTTGTTAATCAACAGAAAAACTTGTGCATCTATACAGTTGAAGTGTAATGTAAAAAAGTGATCAGGTTAAATGAATACTCTAAAATTACCCATAGAAATTGGACACTCTAAATTGATGTGGTAAGTATGTGTATGTGTGTGTGGTATGTATGTAAGTTTGTGTGTGTGTGTGTGTGTCCAGATATAGACACCAGTGTGTGGATGAGTGCTGAGTATGTAAAGCGTAAAGCGTCCTTGGGTTTCTAGAAAGGCACTATATACATGTAACTTCATTCATTTATTTATTTATTCATATAGATATTTTAGCTTCATTTGAACAAGATTGCGAGATAGAGCTTACATATAATGACTTTTAAACATATGTTGCAAAATGTAATGAACAAAAATGTACACTTCTTGTGAGGTAAAAACTAGGACACTTCCAAATGTATTATTACTTAAAATGTCTAATATGAGAATCATTGCAGGATATTAGCAGCAAATGATTAGAGTATGCTTGAAGAGCACATGCATGAGTCTGTCTTATGAAAATTTTATACATTAGTTTGGATAGGTGTTGATTTTTGAAGTGAGTAGATCACCCTGGAGCTTCCTGAGACCTTCAGAAAGAAGGTTGTAGAGTCTAGGAAGAGATTAAAAAAATAAATAAATAAATAAATAGCAAATCGGGTTCTGGAAAGCTCTCATCATAAAAATCAACTGTGAAATTTTAATGTGTCAGATGGTGCTTAGGGAAATTTTGAAACCATCCATACAGACTATAGATAGAGCATTACACAACTGAAAGAATTCTGCATGGAGGTGTGAAAAAAACATTTTCCACGGGTATTTCTGGAGGAAATAAAAGCTATTAGGGTATTAAAGTGTGTTAATGTTTTCCTCCTGAGAAAAAAAAACACATTTTTCTTCTTTATATTTAATCATTTGTTTAAATGATTTCTTCAGTTTTATTTGTTTAGTTAGAGCTGGACAATATATCAATATTTTTGGTATTGTGATATTGATAATATGCCTTTATATCACAGATAAAAAGAACACTGACGTTAAACTGTACATTTAATTACAGAGAGTGTAAAAATCCTGTTAAACTGAATTATGTGCATAAAAAAATTATATATATTAAATGTCTGTGCTATGCATGAAAGAGTATTTAAATTAGATTTTTAAGAATCTTCCACTACTGGTGCATTTTGATCATGAGTCAATACATAATCAACAATGTTTATCATAGGATTATCTTTAAATTCTATAATATATTATAATATTTTTCCTTATGTCACTGGTTTTATACTGATTATATTTTTTTCGGAACTATATTGTGTCGACCGAAATTAGGAAATATACCATGATATAATTTTTTTTTCCCATATTGTCCAGCATTATGGTTTATTTACCACAGTTAGTTTTCAACCCTGCAGTGTGATTGGATGAAAGGCATTCTGTGAGTGCCGTTATCAGCCAGTAATGCACTGTAACCGAAGCTCTCTATGTATTACTCCACCATGTGCAGGTAACTTAGCAACGATGCAGCGCTTACAACCCAAACCACGCAGCTACAAACAGAGCAGCAATGGAACTATTTTAACTCGTGGAGTTTTTTTTACCAAACGGATCGTATTTTCTCGTCCTCTTTAACTCAAAATCTCTCAATAAACAGCGATAATGGAATTGTGGTATAATCACAATAATACACTCGAGGTTTGTGCTATAACGTGTAGTATTGGCACTGCTGTGCTGCGGTCACAGACACAAGATGCCTGCAAGGTGCCTGCGATGTAAGTGCCAGTATTATTGCTTAATTATACAAGCTTTATCTCTCAATACAGTTCAAACGAAGCCTCAAATTTACATACAGTATGTATAAATATGTTTAAAAAGACGCATGATGAGTAGAGCTCTAAAATGTTTGACTCCACAAACAGCAGCCAGCTTTACTGGAAGAAGCCGCCCACTCAGCCAAAGTTGGTTACCACCTTGATTAGTCAGAGATTCTGCCTTTTTTTTTTGCTGTTTTTATTTTTCTCTTTGACACTGTGGGCGGTTTATGCAAAAGACAGATGTTGTAGTCAGATATTAGAGACTCTTACTCTCTATTTCTGCCAGCCAACAGATTATAGAGCATCTTCTCGTTTTCTAAAGCTTTGTGTTATCCAGCGCAATAAGCGGTGAAGCTGCTCGGCCGTGACCTTGGAGTACCTCCACAGAGTCTTAAGAGGCAATCCAACCTGGAGAGCAAATGATGCGCTAGCGAAGAAAAAAAAAAGCAAGAAAAAACAGCACCTGTTTCTCATTACCACGCAAATGTTCTCGCCTGAATTCCACCATTACTGAGATGATGAGACTCCCCACATTAATTGAGTCATTCATTAGATGACTGGAGAAGGCACAAAGCTATTCTATTCCACAACAAGTGCACCTAACTGAAAATGACTCAGCAAGCTGGCTTATCCTTTTTTTTTTCTTTACTGACATTCCAGGAACCCTATTGTGCGACAGAAGATTTACGCACTAAACGATGGGTTTGCTCTGCTGCTGAGCTGCTTCATTTGTAGATTAGGCTGTAGAGAACGCTTCCTGTGGGGAATAGTGACCTCGACTGGACCCATCACATATTCATGAAGCCTGAGGTAGGAGTTAAAGAACTGACAACTGCTGCCTGGTCCCCGTGTCATTGTCCCGAACTGAACCTGCTTTCTGCTGAGAACAGATGCTCTCCCTCGTTCTCCGACACCCCTCTCCCCATGCCAAGAACCCCCTGCAGGCAGGATGAGGGACTTTTTATCATTATGTCTTCCTCCTTTCATCGCGGTTATCTCCCTGCCATTCACTTTTATAGCCTTTTAATTACAGTGCTGACCTACTATGTTCTGGCGTAGGCATTGACTGAGTTTCCAGTTTATCAGAAACATCGATTTTTTTGTACGTAATGACTTTAACTATACTTAGCATGTTCACCTACCGTATAAGTGCACTGAGTTGGTGTACAGTTACAGATTGTAGCCCATCTGTTGTGCAATATTACAGCCCCTTAAAGCCTTTCATCAGTACGAAGGGACCACCTGTCCACTTGTCACGATGGCTCCCTCTCCTGACCCTATGGGTTACTGCACAGGGCCCCAAGCCACGCCCCACAACTGACAGATGCTATGAGACTTGTCGGCTCCCTGCGTCACTTTTCACCTGCGTCTCTTCATGTGTCTTGAGTATCAGGGTTATATCTGGGTAAGGTCAAGCGACCCACTTGCCAGTTATAGCAGTGTGCATCCGTCTCTAAAGTGAACAACCGAAACTTTTTTAAAACTCCTGTTTTTTTGGGCTAGCAAAAGCTGCAAATCATAGCATGGTTTTTAACCAGTCTTATCAGACTTATCAGTCATGCTGTCTTCTATTTTTGTCCTTTAAGTGTCATGTGCTGTTGCCAAGCTGAAGAGATCATAACCAGGTTAGCTTTTAGCCTTGCCCCCAACTTGCTTCCCAAGGTTTGGCTTTCTCAAGTCTTGCTGGTGACAAATAAACCAATGACAAGTAATGTCTCTTCTGTTAATGCAGTTTGTTTTTGAGGGAACTGATGATGTTGAAGATAAGAGATAATAAATGCAGTTGACAAACATTAGGTTTAGCCTTGTGGAGATTTGCTTCCCTGGCTTTCACTTTGTTGCATGCCAAGTTTAAGCTGCCTGACTTTGCACAGGAAAGCTGCAGTCCAAAGTTCTGGTTCACATAGGAACCTGTATGTAGATGGGTCTGTAGATCATTCGAAGAACTTCGTTATCAACAACACCATCTTTTTGCAGAGTTGTAATCACGTTTGACTGTGTAGCCAGGTTTGACTCGGGCTTATCGTGGTGCAAATATAGTAAGTATAATGTGTTACATTACAGTTTTGGGGGTTTGGAATTGGAATTGCAGGTATATTTTAGTTTTGCTGTTTTTTTGTTTGAAGGAACCAGTGTACTTGCTATGTTAATTGAATTTATCAAACTGACATTACTCAGAATGCCAGGCTAAGTACAGTTTGACATTCAGGGTCTTCTGTAATGCTGGCTATATCTTGTGAACTCCATGTCATAGCTCACTGGATCAATTTCCCATTGAGCACTGACCAAAACAAGCTTCTTCTATGTGAAATTATAAGTTGATAATATGACCCACTCAAGCAGACTGATCATCTGCTCTTCTTCTTCTTCTTTTACTTCTAGATCTACTTTGTCTTCTGCTGCTATTTTTTTTCTTTTGCTTCTTCTTCTTTTTTTGCCTCAAGCTTCTTCTATGTAAAACTATAAGTGACCCACTCAAGCCGACTGATCATCTGCTGTTCTTCTTCTTCTTGATCTGCTTTGTCTTCTGCTACTACTTCTTTTTTTATGCTTCTCCCGCTTGTGCCTGAAGCTTCTTCTGTGAAACCATAAGTGTATAATATGACCCACTCAAGCAGACTGATCATCTACTCTTCTTCTTCTTCTTCACCTTCTTCTTCTTCACATTCTTCTTCTTCTTCTTCTTCTTCTTCACATTCTTCTTCTTCTTCTTCTTCACATTCTTTTTAATCTGCTTTATCTTCTGCTGCTACTTCTTTTGCTTCTTCTTCTTTTTTGCCTCAAGCTACTTCTATGTAAAACCAGTGTATAACAGTGTAAAGTGTATAATATGACCCACTCAAGCCGATCATCTGCTCTTCTTCTTCTTTTTCTTCTTCTTCTTCTTCTAGATCTACTTTGTCTTCTGCTACTACTTCTTTTTTCTTATGCTTCTTCTCCTGCTCTTCTTCTTCTTCTTGTTCTTCTTCTTCTTCTTCACCTTCTTCACCTTCTTCTCCTCCGCCTCCCTTCTTCTTCTTCTTCTTCTTCTTCTTCTTCTTCTTCATCTTCTGTACATTCTTTTTAATCTGCTTTTTCTTCTCCTGGTACTTCTTTTGCTTCTTCTTCTTTTTATGCCTCAAGCTTCTTCTATGTAAAACAATAAGTGGATAATATGACCCACTCAAGCCGACTGATCATCTGCTCTTCTTCTTCTTGTTCTTCTTTCTCTTCTTCTTCTTTTTCATCTTTACATTCTTCTACATCTCTTTGTTTTCTGCTGCTACTTCCTTTTCTTCTGCTTTTTCTACCTCTTCTGCCTCAAGTTTCTGCCTCAAGATGATAATATGACCCACTCAAGCAGATTGATCATCTGCTTTTCTTCTTCTTCTTCTTCCTTACATTCTTCTAGATCGGCTTTGTCTTCTGCTTCTACTTCTATTTCTTCTGCTTCTTCTTCTCCATCTCATGCTTTTGCTTCTTCTTATTTTTCATGTTGTATATGAATTATGTTTTAGTCTCCTTCACACACACATGTTTGCAGAGCAGATGTGTAATGGTCCGTATGGCTCATTAGCCACACAGTGGTCTCCTAGTTCGCCAAAGGGCGGGAAAGTCTTATAATTAGAGCAGGTGTCTCACTCGGGTCCTTTCTTCTGCCGCGTCATTATGAGCTTACCTGCAGATGGGTTCAGATGAGTAACTAGCATTTATTTTTCTCTCTGTTATCTTCTGCAGAATCTTAGTCACGCTGTGTGATCTGCACATGTGTGTAGAGGACGTGCGGCTGAGTTGGTGCTGTTAATAAATGAATGAGCACAGATTGTCTGTCTCTAATGAGAAATGGGTCTGTGCCCTGTCCTGCAGTTTCAGAGCTCTCTCTAAACTCCCCATCTGTGCTGCTGGCCACAGCGCCGTCTGTGCCTGAGAAGGACAGAACTCCCTCCTCTCCTCCTTTTCTTTTCTCGACTCCAAGTCTCTCATGTTCTTTTTCAGAGTGCCAGACGTAGAGCAGTGACTGTGTGAAACAGTCTGGATGAGTAACAGACATGGTTTAGTTGTGTTTTATGGAATATTTTAAAATGCAGACTTAAAATCTATTGAAAAATACAGAACTGAATTGTATGTAGATATAGTTTAGAAAAATGTGTACTATTTTTTTCTATTTTATTTTTTTTCTCTATTTTCTCCATTCTTCCCCCTTTTTCACTTCTCTCCTCTCCTCTATTTTTCATCTGTTTATTCCCCCTCCTCGTTTACGCTCTTCTTACTTAACAAAAATTCTATTACTCCTTTTGTCTTTTACCCTCTCCTCTATTTTCTTTACTTTCTCATTGTCTTCTAAATTTTTCCTCAATTTCCTAAATTATTCCTCTCCTTTCTTCTTTGTTTTTCTCTCCTCCATTTCTCCCTTTTCTTGTAACCTCTTTTCTAAATCTTTTTGCATGTATTTTTTCCTTTTTTTCCTCTCTTCTTTTTTTTGTTTTCCTCTTTTCTCTTCTTCTTCATACCTGTTTTATCTTTATTTTCATTTTCTTCACTTCTCGTTTTTGTCCTTTCCTTTCCTCAACTATTTTTCTTCTTGTCTCTTTTTCTGTTCTTCTCTCCTACATGTTTCTATCTTCCATCATTTTTTCAACTCTCCCCTTTTTTCCATTATTTTCCTTCAAATTTTCCTAATTTCTCATTCTTCTTCCTCTATTGTCTCCTCTTTTCTTCAGCTGTTGTTCTCTATTTTTTCTCCTCTATGCCTTTTTCTATTCCTCTACACTTTTCTAATCTATTTCTTTTACATTGCTGTCTTTTCCTCTTTTTTCTTTATTTTCTTTTCCTCCTTTTTCTCATTCTAACACTCTCTGTGTTTGTTTCCTGTGTATGATATGCAATTCATGTTACAGAGTGTTGAGCATGGATGGATGGATGGATAAAAAAATATGTAAAAACTTTTTAATTAATTAAAAAAAATAATTAATTAAAAATTAATTTACAATGAAATGAGATACGGATAAAGCTAATTGGACTCTCCAAATAAAGTGCAAATCAACCACATTTACACGCTTTAATTACAAAGTTAATTTAAAGACTGTTCTGAATGTCCTAAAATGACGTTCAGCTGGAGCGGCTAACATGCTATCGGGCGGACCGCACGCTAGCTGACGGAGGTAAGAGCCGCGGCGGCGGGCTCTGTGTTTACATCAGCGATGCTTGGTGTCGGAACGTTGTTGTGGTCTGTAAACACTGCTCACCGGTAGTGGAACTGATGATTATCAAATGCCGTCCGTTCTATCTACCGAGAGATTTCTCCGCCGTGCTGATCGCTGCTGTTTACATCCCTCCGACCTCCAACAACAGTGAGTGAAGCACTGAATGAACTGTACCAGTACATCAGTGAACAGCAGACAGCACACCCAAATGCTTTTCTCATTCTGGCTGGAGATTTCAACCATGCAGACCCAAAGAGTGTGTTTTCTGGACTTTTTAAACACATAGACTTTCCAACCAGGGGAAACAACATATTGGACCAGGTCTTTACTACACACAGAGGAGCCTACCGAGCCTCCCCCCTCCCCCACCTGGGAGCCTCTGATCACCTCACCATTATGCTAATGCCAGTATACAGACCACTGGTTAAAGTCACCAAACCAGTTCTTAAGCAGGTACGAGTATGGCCAGAGGGTTCCTCAGAGGCACTTCAGGACACACCCGTCCAGAAATCCATCCTTCCTCCTGGTGACCAGGTGCTGACGCTGTCCCCAGACAGTGTGAGGAGAGCATTCAGCAGGATCAATGCTCGGAAAGCTCCTGGGCCTGACAACATTCCTGGCCGTGTGCTGAGAGACTGTGCCTGGGAACTCGCAGAGGTTTATACTGACATTTATAACACCTCTCTGAGTCAGGCGGTGGTTCCCACATGCTTCAAAGCCACCACAATCATCCCTGTCCCAAAGAAGGCATCGCCATCCTGTTTCAATGACTATCGTCCAGTTGCACTCATCCCCATCCTCATGAAGTGCTTCGAACGACTAGTCATGCATCACATCAAGTCTTTGCTCCCCCCCTCCCTGGACCCCTACCAGTTTGCTTATCGGTCAAATCGCTCGACCGATGATGCCATCTCCACTGTTCTCCACTCAGCCCTCACACACCTAGACAAGAAGAACACCTACGTCAGAATGCTGTTTGTTGACTTCAGCTCAGCATTCAACACAATCGTCCCCCAACAGCGCATACACAAACTGGACAGTCTGGGGCTGAGCACTTCACTGTGCAACTGGCTGTTAGACTTCCTGACTGGAAGACTACAGGCAGTGCGGGTTGGCAGCAGCACATCCAGCATCACCACACTGAACACAGGGGCTCCCCAAGGATGTGTGCTGAGCCCCCTTCTGTTCACTCTGCTGACCCACGATTGCACACCAGCACACACCTCCAACCTCTTTGTCAAGTTTGCGGATGACACGACGGTGGTGGGTCTCATCAGCAACAACGATGAGTCACACTACAGGAGCGAGGTGAGCCGCCTGGCCTCCTGGTGCAAACACAACAATCTCTCTCTGAACACAGAGAAGACCAAGGAGATTGTTGTGGACTTCAGGAGAACTCACACACTGCACACCCCTCTGTTCATCAACAGAACTGCTGTGGAGAGGGTGAGCAGCACCAATTTCCCCAGTGTGCACGTCACAGAGGACCTCTCCTGGAGCACCAACTCAGCGTCACTGGCCAGGAAGGCAAATCAGCGTCTCTACTTTCTCCGCAAGCTGTGAAGAGCTGGAGCCCCCACCCCCATCATGACCACCTTCTACAGAGGGGCCATCGAGAGCATACTGACCAGCTGTTTCACCGTGTGGTACGGGGCCTGCACAGCATCCTGCCGCAGGACCCTCCAGCGCATCGTGAGAGCAGCTGAGAAGATTGTTGGCACCTCTCTCCCCTCCCTTCAGGACTTGTACAGCTCCCGCCTCACACGGAAAGCCCTCCGTCTGGCAGGAGATCCCTCTCACCCACTACACAGCTTCTTCAGCCTGCTGCCATCAGGGAGGAGACTGCGGAGTCTCGGGGCGAGGACAAGCAGACTGCGAGACAGCCCCATCCATCAGGCTGTGAGGATGCTGAACTCTCTTCCTGCTCTACCCCCATCCCAATCCTGCCCCCAGCACACACTCACTCAGCATCCTGACCCCCCCACTAACAAAGTACTGAAACTCTGCACTACAATGCACAAAGTACTGGTCCCTTCCAAACGGACTTGCACTACACAACACCTGCACTACTGATATACTTGCACTGTCAATACGCACTTTAATGCCACTTAATTAAATTGTGAACTTTAAGGACTTACGCACCCACACACTGCTACACTCTGTAATAGAGGATCAATTGCTCTCTCTCCCTTCTCTCTCTCTCTCTCTCTCTCTATGTATTTGTGTTTCTCTGAGTGAGACAAATTTAGTTTAATATCTCATTACTGTATTTGCTGTGTAAAGTGATGCACATAATCGCTTCAGCATTCAAGTGAAAACATAAAATAAGTTATTAATTGGAGTGTAGCTCAAAAAGAACAGAGGAATAAAGGAGGCAGGATGGGAAAGAGTAGAAAATGAGACTGTTTCAATATTGATTTGTTACTCTCAAGCCTTTTTTCCTCCAGTACACTGTGTTAAATATTGTAATTGAGAGCTGCTTGTACTTTTCCTTAGAGTATAATGAGAATTTGGTGCTTTTTTCAAATCCTATGTACACTATACACACTATAAATACGCCGTACCTGAGATCTATTTTGCACTGTTATAGTGAATCATACGTTATTAGATCTACCATATTTTTCGCACTAAAAGGGGCACTTAAAAACTTTAAATTTTCCCAAAAATCGTCAGTGTGCCTTATAATCCGGTGCACCTTATGAATGAATTTTACCTGTCACTTTGTAAGAAACAGTAAAGCCACTCCGTTGAATTATAACACATAAGTTTAGTTTTCAGCACCGGGGCTGGAGAAGCATTAGCATTAGCCACTGACTTCTAATTCCCTGTTTAGAGGTGAGTACTATCGAACTGTAGCCTGCTGCTAACCATGGCTAGCACATCTGGAGCAGCATTAGCATTACTTGCTAACCGTGCTAGCTTATTCGCTGTTCAGAGGGGAGTATATCAAACTGTAGTCTGCGTGTGTGTGTATCGTGTTAATGCTAATGCTCTAGCCTTAGAGCTGGAGAAATTTGGGAATCTGAGCTTACTGTAAATAAACAGAAGCACTTTTCTCACCCAAATAAACAGTTTTCAGGATGGAAACCTGTATAGATTTACATCCAGTGCTCATTTGACTGTAAAAGAAATAATTGTTTTATTACAGTTTTGTTTACTGAGCTTAGCTTTAGTTAACTTAGTTATCTACCCCCACCACCACCACCACCTTGTAGTTTCTTATAGTGTATCTTAAAATGCTCCTTATAATTCAGTGCACCTTATGTATGAAAATAGACCAGTAAATAGAAATTCATTACACCTTACAAAATTCAGTGTGCATTATAGTGTGAAAAATACGATAAACATTGAAGATATACATTATACATGTTAACATTTTATGATTAATAAACTAACATTATTTTTCCATTATATTTTATTCCAAAGAAAAACATATTTTTATATTAGCTTAAATTAAAAGTGTACATTTTATAGATGTTTTTAGTTTTGGTTAAATGTAAACAAAATTTGTTATATCTAGATATATGTTTTGGTTTGTTTCCCAGTGAAGAGCTACATTTCAGGGGGATAAACTGACATAATACAAAACACCTTTGAAGTAGTAATATGAGATTCAACACAAAATCAGAAAAAAATGAGGAAACAAAAAAAATAAATACATAAAAAATACTTTGATCTTATTGCAGACAGTATGTCCACAGGATAGGATATCTTTTATCTTCATTCTTTTAATTAATATATCTGTTCCTGCATTTCAGGCCTGCAATACATTTAATACTTTTACAATGACGCAATGAGAAGACTGTTGTCTTCAGTGGCAATATGTGAAAAACGTATTTTTATTGTTGGGAGAAAGAATGGCAACATTATAAAGTGGGAAATGCTTTTCCATCCCAAAGAATTTTGGAATGTGTTCCTAAAATGCAGGAATTAATGCATATTAATAAATAATTAGTTGCTCAGACAAAACATGAAATATATTTCTCATACTGTCTTCAAATTTTTTTTGTCTTTTTCTTTTGCATTTACTTTTTAATACGTTTTTGCACATTCACACCTTTTCCACTTTCTCTTAAAACCACTTTATTTGTTGTATGATAGATTCTTTGAATCATCTTCCACATTCTAAAGCAATTTCAGTCAGTTTAAGGCAGAAAAATACCCTCTTTTATTCTGAATGTTCAGAGTTGCAAAAAACATAACATTATTTAAAAGTATGTCTATTTTCTAAAGTTGGCACACATAGATAAATTACACACAGTAAATTACAGCACAGACAAGGCTAAAATGCTCTTCATCAGCAATTCTTGAAATTACAAACCAACCAGTCTGGCACCAACAGTGATGCCACAGTGAAAATCTTTAAGATCACACTTTTTCTCCATTTTGATGGTTGATGTGAACATTATCTCATGCTGCTAGCCCATATCTGCATGAATGTGAATGAGTAGGAGAAGTAATAAAGTGCTTGCAGAATGACTTTAGACTGGGTGCTTATTCAATCATTTACAAAAATAATTTAAAAAACATTTAAATGCCAAACTCACTGTTTTCTTTTTTATGCATATTTTGAGAGCTCTGAAGTACATGAGCCATTTAATATCAGATAAACACTTCCTCTGCTGTGCCCTTGTAGTCAAAAGAACATTAAATCAAAACCTCTTTTCGTTCTTTTGTTCTCTGTTTTCCCGCATTCCTTTATTCCTCTGCCCTTCACTGCATTAATGTGATCAGTGAAGTGTGTCCCAAGGTTGAGATCCATCCTCATGGAGCTTTAAAACCTAATTACGACCATGGAGGACAGACCTGCAGTATATGGTTCTTTAATGCTTATGCACCTTATAAGCATACAAATGCGAGTGCGTGGCTTGGGGCAGCGAGCAGGGCCAGCGCAGGACAGCCTACGCTGATTAGAATGTGGGGTGGGCGATTAGCAGTGATTGCCTTCATACGGAGCTCAAAGAGCCCTAAAAAGCACCTGTTATCTCCAGAGCCTGTGGGGAGGATTTCGCCAACTAATCAGTTTCACTTCTTTGTAATTAGTTCTGGCTTATGGAAGGTAAGAGTGAACTGGAGGGATGTGTGTAATGGGATGTCTGTGCTGGCAAGTGTTGAAATGTTTAAGAGGCATCTTTAACAGCTCAAACTTCGTGATTAGTATACTCTGTTATTCTAATTTACATATGTGTTCATCAGTGGCGTGCAGTGAATATAGTGGGTACCCCTTCTGCAAACACCCGTCCGGCCCTGCTCCCCCAACAACACCCCCAACCCTACCCCACCAACCCCCTTCCCGCCCGACCGACACGTTATATGAACTTAATACACATTAACAGCCCACAAATACAGCTACAAACGACAAAAGTATACAATAGACCCAATCAATGCCTAATTTTCCTACAAGTACAGCCGTTCAACAAAGATCAGTCATTTGTATGCCTACAGGATGTCAGAGCAGCCAAAACATTAAGTCAGAGGTGTCCAAACTACGGCCCGCGGGCCATTTGCAGCCCGTTTCCTTTTTTTGGAGCACCCCGCGAGGTATTTTAGAAATAGAATGAAAGTTGGCCCGCTGTTAAGCAGGTTTCTATAATGTGAGATTTAAAGTTTGAATGCTAGGTGTCAAAAATGGGCCAAAGAGTCTAAAAGCGGAGAGGGGGCGCATGTCTAGCACAGAAAAACGGGCCAAAGAGTCTAAAAGTGGAGAGGGGGCGCATTTCTAGCACAGAAAAACGGGCCAAAGAGTCTAAATGTTGCCGTAATTAAGCATCAATTGGAAATATCTTAGTTTACACAACACTGTCAAAGATAAAGATAGTAAGTCAAGTAAAATGGTGTGTAAAAGAAATAATCAGGAAAAAAGTACACTGTAAAAATTTCCTTGTAAAATTACAGTAAAATACTGGCAGCAGGGTTTCCAGCTCTTTACTGTAATTTTTAAGGTTTCTGTCCTGTATTCTGAATAACAGTTTCTAACTGTTTTATTCAAAACATGAAAATACCGTGAATTTGACAAAATACAGTAAAATACTGGCAGCAGGGTTTCCAGCTCTTTACTGTAATTCTTACGGATTCTGTCCTGTATTCTGATTTACAGTTTCTTCTTGTTTTATTCAAAACATGCAAAGACCGTGAATTTGACAAAATACAGTAAAATACTGGCAGCAAGGCTTCCAGCTTTTTACCGAATTTTTTTAAGTTTTTGTGCTGTATTCTAAATTACAAATTAAGCTAAATTGAATAAACACAAAAACAGCATTAAATATGTTATAGTACATTTTTTTATTAAACAAAATGACAATATAATAACAACCTCAGAGCAGATACACTCAGTGAGTTATATAAACAATCTGTCCATCAAACCCCTCTCATTCTCAAGCTCAAAAAAAGTAAGAATAAAAAAATTAGTTGTTCTGGTAAAGGCTAGTTAAAATAAACTAAAATGTTTCTTTGAAAACAAAAATGCAAAAAATGAGTGTGTGAACATTTAAATGAAGTCCCACTGAAAGTTCATGAGATGTTTTAGGAGTGTGGAGACACGAGGATTGACTGCCTGAGATTTCTTGTAGACAATTTTGCCTGTCTTCTTTGAGACCACCTTGCCCCGGATCGTCTTTGAACCCCTCTCTAGGTTTATCCCAATGAAGCGTCTGGAGATACAGCAGTAAAAAATATCATTCAGTTGGTGACTTTTAGAGTGATTCAGGAAATTAAGCATGCACAAGAAGAAAATGACAGATATAAGAAACAACTCTGAATGAACTTCAAAGTACAAGAGGCCTCCTCCTGGTACTGCAAATTGAACACATAGTACATTGCAAACAAAGTGGCAAACCTGGTAAAGAATATAGGTAGGATGCCCTCACAAATGATACGACCCTCAAGACTAAGCTCCTTTCCTTGTTTGTATTTGCCAAGAGTGGCATTTCCTTTGTTCTCCTTCCCGCCTTTTTTTCTACACCTCTTTTAAGATCATTTATTTTTCCACCTGTTTTCCAGTCAAACAAGTTCCACAAGCAGACCCTTTTATTTCACTAAAAGAAAGTGCAAGCTAAATAATAGTAAAGCACATTCATAATGATTAATCAAATAAACAACGAAATATAAAAATATCTGCATAAACATATATAAATAAAATATCCAACACTTCCCTCTCCCGTAACATTTACACCACATTTTGTATTTAAATAAAATTAGTAAAACTCATTTTTTCATTCTTTTTTTTTTGGACAGTTTTGATTAATTTGGTAATTTGGTAAAATTAGTCAAACTAGCTACCTGGTAGCTATAAAGCTAAGTAGAACATAATGAACTAAGACACATCATTGCTAGCCAGATTCATCCTTCATGATGAAAATTATAATTATTATAAAAATATTATAAAAATGACCTTCAGACATTACAAGCTATCATATATTATTGTTGCTTACAAACATCTCTTTCCTTAGTCTGCTCCCATGACATACCAAAACAGTATCTGTATATTACATGTTACATTCCAAGCCCCTTGGCTGCGCACATCTATAACTACAGCACGTCTAGAACTGCAGGTCTAAAACCGCAGGTCTAGATAGGTCTGCGGTGGCTCTCCGGCTGTGCAATTGGATACATCTCCTGAGGATGGCTTTGGGAAAATACTGTTCTTTACTGTAAAATGTTTTACTTGTGCCATATGCCTGCAAAATACGGTAATACTGTGAATAAAGCGTTACTATTGACAGTATTACCGTATTTTAAGAAAAACAGTATTGTACTGTGGCAATTTGGCTGTATTTTTTACAGCATTTTTTACAGTGTATTATTAAAAGTGGTATATTTCATTATTGTTTTTATTACAGAGTCTGTGGCCCGTGACTTCAAATATATTTCTCCTTCTGGCCCCCAACAAAAAAAGTTTGGACACCCCTGCATTAAGTACACATAAAACTCACCAGTCAGACAGCCTATTACTTAGTTTCACGCTGAAGGGCAGCCTTTAAAAAGGCTTTTTAATATAACATGACACAATATCTATTGTCTTATTTTCATGATAGTTAGCTAGATATTTAATTAATCCAGCATGCGTGCTCCGTTTTACAACTAATCAATGCACGTAACGTAACCCCTTCATTTGAGCACAGAGAAGGGGTAAGACAGTCATGGCCCCGCCCCCGGAGTGAAAATCATGAATCTGATTGGTTAGATTGTCCCATGACTTTGCTAACAGACTTATTACTACACCCTTCTCAAAATCAGTAGAAGGGTCCACGCAGACACAAGGGGCAGAAGCCATTTTAAAAAGCTTTGATTGGTTAGAACAGCTGTCAGTCAGATAAGAGTCCCATAGCAACTGAAAAACACAGACTAATGCTTTGAATTAGTTGCTGTTTTTTATTTTAGTTAATTTATCAAATAATTCCATACTTAAGCAGGTAATTAAGCAGGTCTCAGACACGTGCAAATACAAGTCAAAGAATACTTTAATAAACTAGAAAAGTGCATTCCCTGAAGGAAACACAGGATGATTGCATAGCTAAATTGGCTTCCACCGTTTGCTACGGTGGTTGCTATGGTGCTGCTGAGTGGTGCTGCTGAGTGGTTGCTAAGGTGATACAAGGTGTTTGCTAAGGCGTTGCTATGATATCCATGATGGTTGCTAAAGTGTTACAAAGTGGTTGCTAGGTGGTTGCTTTGTTGTTAATGGTGGTTGCTAAGCAGTTGCTAGGTGGTTGCTAAGGTGTTGCTATGAAATCCATGGCGGTTGCTATGGTGTTGCTAAGTGTTTGCTAGGTTGTTGCTAAGGTGTTGCTAGGTGGTTGCTATGGTGTCTGTGCTAAGCATTTGCTAGGTTGTTGCTAAGTTGTTGCTATGGTGTCTGTATACAAGCACGCAACACACCATCAGACCGCAGAATTTGAAGTTGGACTAGTCTCGATGTTTTAAAAACTGCGGGACAAGAAGCGCGATGAAGAAAGCACCTATAATAATAATATTAATATTTGCAATGCGCAACCATACTAAATAATATAATAAATAAATAAACATGCAAAATAACATCAACTGTAATTAATCTGTTACAATGTGTATTTCACCAGTAGTTTCGCTGTTATTACTTGGATTGTTAATGTGTAACTACACGCTTATTAGAGACACTTTTTATAAAGAAGGATCTAGTCATTAAATTTAATATACAAATACCTTTGACTATGAAATACATGAATGCATTCTTTGAAAATGTTTTACAAATGTTTACTGACAGAATTCAGCAGCAGCTTTCTAACAGAATCATGTTGATGCCCTACTGACTTGTAAAAAGCAAAATATGTAAGAATCTGTATTGTTGCTACTCTGGGCTAACTTCAACATATACAGCTCTGGAAAAAAATAAGAGACCACTTCAGTTTCTGAATCAGTTTCTCTGATTTTGCTATTTATAGGTATATGTGTCACGGTGTGGTGACCCAGGCAGGGAGACGAGGAGCCGGACGCAAGTGCAGGTAAGGGCGAAATAAATAATTTAAAATAAAATAATAATAATAATAAAAAACAAAGGTAAACAAAGAAACAAGGAACAAGTAAACACATAATAAAGATAAATTAATAACCAATAACCAAAACAAACCAGTGAAACAAGAGAACATAAACTAAACCAACAAGAGATAATAATAATAACAAAATAAATAGGGAATATAAACAAGGGAAAAACACAGAAACTAAGGCGCGAAAAACAGAGGCTATGAAACACGGATAAACTACGAAGCACAGAGAGAGACGAAACAACAGGGGAAAGTGCAAAGACCGACGGAGACAAAGTGGCAGAGGAGGGCTATATATACTAACATGAAACATACTAGAAGTGGAGACACCTGGGGAAGGGGCGGAGCTACAAATAAGACGCCTGGTGGAAAACTACAGACAAGAAACACAGACGAGCACAGGTCACGTGGGAATAACACACAGAGACATGAGACAAGACCAGGACGTGACAATATGTTTGAGTAAAATTAACATTGTTGTTTTATTCTATAACAACATTTCTCCCAAATTCTAAATAAAAATATAGTCATTTAGAGCATTTATTTGCAGAAAATGAGTAATAATAAAAAAAAAAAAAAAAACAATAATGTTTTCAGACCTCAAATAATGCAAAGAAAACAAGTTCATACTCATAAAGATTTAAGAAATTAATATTTGTTTTTTAATCACAGTTTTCATGCATCTAGGTGTGTTCTCCTTCATCAGTCTTACACACTGCTTTTGGATAACTTTATCTTGTTTTTTTTCAGAACTGTATATAGGATATATGTGTGAAATCCTGCATGTCCTACATGCTTCTTTCACTTAGCTTGTTCAGAAATGCATGTGTAAAGCATGTCCTTTAAAGTTAATGGCCCAAATGAGAATTAAACTTCTGAATTGTAGTTAGAAGTACAAAATTACTGTGTATATGCTAACCAGTGGTACACTGCATATACACCAAATGGAAAATTATATTTGCATTTTGTAGAATTTAATGCAGCAATAAGGACTGATTGGGTTGTTTTTCTTCTCCAGATTGCGTGTATGAGTGGGGGGTCTAATGGAAGAGTCTGACTGACATGTGAGCATGTGTGTGAGGGGGTGTGTACCTGCTGTTTGACGTGATTGTTTCTGCACCCTGCCTTATCCTGACTGTAGCTTGTGTCCATCTCATGTGCATGCGTGTGAAACTGCCTTCGACAGTCTGAGCCCCTGGTTACACAGCACCCAGTATCCATGGAGACCAGCTGGGCCATCTGGAACACAATATCCATGTGGCGTAATCAGATTCAGAAATAATAATCATTTCTTTTAATAAACCCGGACAAAAACTGTGAGACGTGGGGACCATTTTTACCGTCCACCTTCATCACCCAGGCTGCCACTGCAGTTCTAGGAAGCACAGCGGCAAACAGGGCTGGTCACGTGAAGAGGTTGAACAGAACATTTATTCAGCATTCAGCTTTGGGAAAGTACATCTCTGATCTCAGTTAGATTCACGATACAGCTCTGGAAAAAAATAAGAGTTTTTTAAAAAAACAATGAGTTTCTTTGATTTTACCAAACTGAAAACCACTGGAATATAATCAAGAGGAAGATGGATAATTACAAGCCATCAAACCAAGCTGGAGTGCAGTGGCATAAGTTATCCAAAAGCAGTGTGTAGGACTGGTGGAGGAGAACATGCCAAAATGCATGAAAACTGTGATTAAAAGCCAGGGTTATTATTCCACCAAATATTGATTTCTGAACTCTTAAAACTTTATGAATATGAACTTGTTTTCTTTGCATTGTTTGTGGTTTGAAAGCTCTGCATCTTTTTTTGTTATTTCAGCCATTTCTCATTTTTTGCCAATAAATGCTCTAAATGACAATATTTTTATTTGGAATTTGGGAGAAATGTAGTCCGTAGTTTTTAGAATAAAACAACAATGTTTATTTTACTCAAACATCTACCTATAAATAGCACAATCAGAGAAACTGAATCAGAGACTGTGGTTAAGTGGTCTCTTAATTTTATTTTTTTTCCAGAGCTGTAATTAAGGTATAAATATTTAGGAAATAAAAGATGTTACTGTTCCATAGTTTCAATACGAAAGTCTGTGTGAATAACAAAAAAGTTTTCTTCTAATAAACAAACCAACTATCTGTCTACCTTAATATTTTAAAGGGAGAGACTTTATCTGTGAACAGACGCCCTGATGAACAAAAAGAACGCTCCATATTCCTGGGATAGATTCACTCACATTAAAGAGAGACACAGATTAGACCAAATCTGATGTGAACAATATATTAGAATAGTTTAATGAGGCTTGAAATGTGAACATCATCAGAACATTTGTACATGCACAAAACTAGATATAAATCTCATTAAAACCACCTATGTATGTGAATCAAACCTGATTTGAATCAGATCAGATTTGAATTTCCCACACAGATTGGAAAAACCTGATCTGGGTCAAATTAAGACTTGAATCACTTTAGTCTAGTAATGTGAATGTAACCCCAAACATTTTATAACTGAATCTAACCTAGACCATGTCCAATCTAACCAACCAGACCATTTTATATAAAGGCATATCCCATTAACCTACTGTATACTATGACAGACCCTTAGCCTTGTTGCTGATAAAAGTCTGAATGGTTCTTTTCTTCACTGGTCCAAAGCTCATAGTGGTCCAGTTCTGGGATGTTGGGGACATATCTGATCCCAGTACATGTTTTTACTGTGTGATGGCACATTCCAGATCTTTTTCAGACCAGAAAAGCAGATGCCACTTTTGGGCATGGTTAAAATAATGCATTTTATGCATTTAATGTTTTCCAGTAGACAGTTCTTGATGCAATGCCATCTGAGGAATCAGAGATCATGTTAAACTTAGTCTTGCTCCCTTACACTTTATGCACTGAAACTTGTCCTGATTCTTTAAATCATCTGTTACAGGAAAAATATCCAAACTTTCTTTTTGAGGAATATTGTTTTTTTATAACTTTATTTCAGATTTTCCCCCATTTTCTCCCAATTTGGCTATCCAATTGTCCCACCCTTTTGTGCGTCCCCATCATCAGTGGCTCCTGCGACCCTAGGTGGATGCGGACAAGCACACAACTCCTCCAACACGTGTGAAGTCAGTCATTCCTTTTTTCAAGCTGCTGCTAATGATTCATTGCCTGAGCGGTTAGCATGCTCGGAGAAAAGCCAATTCTGCTCCCTCTGAGCGCCGGCAGCTGATGGCAAAACTGCATGAGCGGGGGTTCGAACCTGCGACCTCCCGCTCATAGTGGCATCGCATTAGACCACTGGACCACTCGGCGCCCCAGGAATATAGTTTTTAAACAATTCAATGATTTTCTCAAGCATTTTCTACAAAACGGAGATCCACTGCCCATCTTTGACCCTCAAAGACTCAAAGACTTAGTAGATACTGCTTCGTATCAATCAATTTGTTAACACTAGCTTCCACTGATCACGTGACGCTATATCGCTCCCACTCTCCAACCTTCTGATTGTTCCCACCTGACCTCCTGTGCATATATACCCCTTTATTTGCTCTCCACAATGCAGAGTATAGAATCTAGTCTAGTTAATAGCTCTTCTACAACGCATTTCTTTTGTACTTTTGTTACCGACCCCATTTTTGTATTACCGACTAATTTGTTTTTCCCTTGCCCAGTTTATTTATATAGTTGCCGACCTATTTCTGTATTTTTGACTACTCTCTTGCCTTCCTCGTTTGCTGTTCTGGATTTCCTGTGTATGACCCTGGCTTACTTCACTACTCTCTCTGGTATGTTGTTTATTTTCACTGCCCTATGGTTATTGACCTTGCACATCCCTCATTACTCTTGTAAGCTTAATCTTTTTATTAAAAAAACTTTGTGTAGAGTATCTGCATGTGTCTGTCTTGTGTCTGGCCAGAGTGACACAAGGTAAAAAAGTTTTTGGGATGCGCTTTTGAGAAAAGGCCTGTAGTTTGTACTTCATATTGACAGTCTGTAGCTAGACAGCACACAAAATGGCTAAGCTAATTATCTGCTTGCTGATATTGTGCTTCGACACCAGTGGCAATCCAACAGATGGCGTCTTCTGAGACTATGTTTGTTCCTAGAGCCAAACAAACAAAAAAAAAAAACTGGGAGCCTTAAACAAAAGAAAGAAACACAAGAAGCGTCAATAACTCCTCTTATTTGCAGTGCCAGCATTTCTGAACAGCAGCTAGTTGTGCTAAATATAAGATTCCTCACATATAAAGCAGCAAGTGTATATAAAATGACTCCTGCACTGGATCTGAGAGGTACATAACCATAAACGAGTCTCCCTCCTCAAGTTACTATTTCTAAATGTTCAGGATGGGGATATTACAGCTGTTTATTATAGTATTTACAACAATGCTTTGTGCAGCTTTCAAGGAAGAGGATATAAATGAACGTTTTATATCTTTTGCTCTATATTCACACGTTTTCTCAGTAATTATGACTTAACACTATTGCACGCCACCAGGGCCTTGTTCAGAATTTCTACAGTACTCTGTAGAAGAAGACTTTCCTTTGAATTAAGTTGTCACTGTCAAAGAGCAATACTCTTGAGAGATTTCGACGTTCACTTTTATTATCTACAAAGCTCAGCGAACAGCATTCTTATCCACGACTTGATTCGGCTCCTGTCCTTCAGAATATCATAGGCTCCACTCACTATAACAGACACAACCTGCATTTAGCTATGACCTTTAGAGTGAATGTGTAGAGAGTCATTATTTCCTATTCATTTCTATCAAGATGATTTTACCAAGATCACACTTCGATTTATAATCAAAAGAAGCCCAATAGCTTCTTTAGTCAGTCTATGTCACTGACTTGACATTGACTGAAAAAACTCAATCATACTGTAAATAGTATGTGGAGAAGAAAACTTTAAATGATTAGATAATGCAGTGCAATTCACTATCACAAAACAATGCCAGGGACTGCTGCTGATATCTAACTACAGATGTTCAAGGCGCGTCAGATGCAGTCACACAGGGTAAAAACAATGTGACATTTTATCACGGTTTGTTGATCAGATCTGCTGTTTAAGACAGATGGTTGAGAAATTGGAATGCAAACGTTGTCATAGTAAACTGCACATGTTCCAAACTGCCTATCCCTCTTCTTTTTTCCACCTTATTTTTCATTACAACAAGGGGCCATATTCTTGTCACTATGTAAAATATGTAACAGTGGATCCTGTTATATACTATAATTCACAAACACAGTAATACAATACATTCAAAGTGAGAAGACAAGCAAATGTACAATTTAAGTTGGACACTAAAATGTAGTTTGGCCTCTTTGGCCACAGTAAAAGGTAAAAAAAGCACTGCTTTCTCAAATAACATTAATGAACTTTACTTATTTCATAGTATCCTAATTTTAATTACACTCCACTCTTTCAAGTTGTTCAGTAAACATGTGCAGACATTCAACTTGACCTTCGAATTCAGGACAACTTAAATGCTAATTCACACTTTGTATCATGCTTACTTTGGTGACACTTAGTATGACACTGAATATACAGCACCTCTGTGGGCTTTTTATGGTTGAAGGCTAGTTAACAATGCTCTAATCTGCTCCAAAGTACATTAAACAGTCTTTGGCCTGTTGGGTTAGGATAGCTTGCTTCTAATGTGTCCACAGCAGTAGCCTCATTTAGACTGCTTTTACTTTGTATACTATATGAACGACCATAAACCAAGTAAAATAACCAGAAAGAATAAAAAGGCAGAAAACCTCATAAAATCATAGACAACACTCCTAAGCATTTTCTCCGACACACTGTTGGTATCTGGGCTTCAGTATGTGTCAGGTTATCTGGTGTATAAATATGGCTTTGATCACAACATCAAAAACATTTTTATAAACTTTTTATAAATAATATAATATCAGCTAAAAGTATTTACATTTCTCTTACCAACATTTCTCCACGTTGTCATACATTTAATGATCCATTGATTTTGTCCAGTGTAGACCAATTTCAATGATTCCTTATATTTTAGAGACTCTAGAAAAGGATGTAACTCAGCATCTATACTTACAAACGGAATATTCTAAACTGGACAACTGTACTGTAGTCGTTTGCATCTGGATGAATCGATAGGTTTTCAGGTGTCCTCCAGAAAACACAGCTAGATTTCTGATGAAAACCAAACATTTATCATATTAGCTGTACTCTATTTAGTACTCTAGCTGTACTCCTGGCCTGCCATTTTAATTCTAATAGCAACACTGCAGAAGAAATGCTAGCACAGGCTTCCAGTATCCGTAGTTTCGGGTGCTGCACATCTAGTATCTTCACAGCCTAGATAATTGTTTTCAGATAACTCCAAACATAAAAGTCTAAGGGGGTCAGATAGAGAGACCCTGGGGAGCCATTCAACTGGCCCACGATGACCAATCCACTTTCCAGGAAACTGTTCATCTAGGAATGCACCCATAATGTGGTGGTGCACCATCTTCCTGAAAAAAAAAACTCAGGGAACATGCCAGCTTCAGTGCATAAAGTGGGAATTAGTCCCCCCCCCCCCCTCCCATATACTAATGTGCTACAAGCAGGAAGTTAATATCACCAACCATTCCCATTTTATTATTTATCCACTCTGTCCCAAAGTGTCTTTAGAATGGATCTCCATTCACTCACAGAGTGCACCATCTCTAATGATTTGGTTTAAGTAGACAATCCATTCAATGTCTCTTGATTTATTTCCACAATATTGCAAGTGATTTGGTAGGAAATAGAAAATAAATCACTGAATCTAATAAAAGAGAGTCAGTCTTTCCACTGGCTTTCCCTCTTCTAGTGCTTCTCTTATCTCATTTGTCTTTGAAGCAGTTCTTGATTCCGTATGTATCTACAGATCCTCTGCTTTGAAGGTTTTCTTTTATTTCAGCCATGTCAAGTACTGGTGCTTTTTTTTCCTCCAGAGAATATATCAGAAGGCAGCTGCAGGGCATGGCCAATTCAGTTTTCTCCCTCCTCTTACAGCTATTGCATTTGTGCTTATATTGACACTTTACAGCTTTATTGGTAAACTCCTCTCATGCAGGGGAATGCTGAGGTTTGGGACTGCTCCCATATCGACCTCAACTGAGTGTTTTGTCACTGTGGGATATAGGAAAAAATGATGATAAAGAAATGAAAGGATAAGGAATGAACTCCATTAGAGTGCATCCCACTTGCTCAAACCCACAGGCACACACACACACACATACACACACACACACACACACACACTACTATACAGCAGTCCTGTTATTATAAGGGTTTTTCCATTGGCTTTTATGTTACGGTAGATAATCAGCAATAGACCTATTGGGGCAAGTCAGCATTTGCCCCACCACTTTTTAAATCACCAGGGTGATGCTCTCTATTTTCTGATGAAGACGTTTTTACAGCAGTGCTTGAACTACGGCACTCGGTCTCTGTTTATGTGTGATGCGGTATGTAGTTTAGTAAATGTCAGTTGCATATAACTTACTTCTACCTCGCTAAGCCAAAACTGGATGCTTTTCTCGGATGTGAGCGAGCAAATTTAGCAATCTGAGTGGAGCCCGCTGAGCCTTAAATTATGTCTTGAGCGCATTTAGTCTAAGCAGATGATTTCATTACAGAGCTACTGTGTCTGTAGATAGACACAAACATTCATGTTCAGAGATTCCAGAGTTGTATTCCACTGTCAATACTTCTTTATAAGGACTAGACTAATGCAAAAACAAAATACATATGCACGGTGGCAAAAACCTTTTCACACCACAATATATCCTTCATTTTCCTCCATTAAATCAAAAACAACTTTGTTGGCCATTTAGGGTGTTAAGGCCCACAGGTAAACAAGCTAGGCAACTAGCAGACTATAACCAGTAGTCTACAATCTACCCCAGTCTGTAAAATCACATGCCACTTTTAAAAGGTATCTCAATAATGTAACAATTTCGCATTTCACAATTTCTTGGAAGAAAGCTATTATGACAAGTTATATGAAAATTATTTTTTAACTGGTTTTCATTAAATCAGCATTATGTAAGAGTTAGAATGTATTCCTTCAAGAAATACATTGTGATTAGAGTCACCCTAAGGACAAACACTGTATACATACATTTCTGGACAAGCTGAGAGATACAGAATTGTAATAGAAAGTGAAAAAAATAATGTGGCACTGCAGAGCATTACTACATGATTTGTAATAAATATGCAGGAATGATGGATACACTCTACTTCTTATTACACATGATTGATGCATTCAAATCAGTTTAACGTTGTAATTATTTTAAGGACAAAATGCTACATAATGTTTAAACAATTAGGTCTACCATAACAATACAAACTTTTGGAGTTGTCACAACACCTCTGCAACTTCTATCCAAAACTTCTCCTTAAGTTCAAGAAAGTCTTTTTAGCTCATTATGTTATCAAATTTACCACTGTCATGCTTCCTGTTCGGACTCAATGTTTTTATAATCCCTCATTCAACCATGTGACAATCACAGGTACTCCCTCAACCACTTCATGAGCTTCCAATTTCCAGCATTATCCTGTTTGCCTTTTACAGAGTTTCACACATGCATGGCAAATATATTGATGCAGTGTTATGCAGTTCTTACGTAGTGCAGTAGAAGTGTTCTGACCCAAAGTGTGATTAACAGAGATTCCATTCTCTCTGTTACAGTCAGTGTAATCTACAGGATTTTAAAGCTGATATTTTAGAATTTTATAAAAATTCTAGGAAAATCTTACCTCTGAGAACTGGTTTGGTCCATCAAGTGTTATAGATTTTTTAGATACATTTTTTTTGTTAAAAATAAATAAATAAGTGAACCTCTCCATTTTATTCTTATTTGCTTCTTCTTAGTCTGGGTTACCCTGCGTTCACACTGGAACGCGACGAGTTGTGAAGCTTGTGGGCGTGTCAAGCTCAACGAGCGCGTGTATCATGGTCCAGCCTCCGACAAGAAAAAGGGCACAAAAAAGGAATCGCTTGGCCACTTTATTCTACAGCTATAACTCCCAAACTTGCTAGACTCTTGGGCGTTTCTGCGATTTACCTGCGCTGGAAACGCAGCCGTTACCGAAGATTGACGTGGGTCCACCCCGTTCAACAGAATGAACAGCGAAAGAAATTAAAAATTCAGAGAGCAGAAGCTTGAGGACGTCGGACCGCCTTGTTTGTGATCTGTCCAAAAAAAAGCTAGAAGCCAATCGGGTTAGAATGTCGCTTCACAGCGTCATAATTAATTTGCATAAAGTTAAGAAAAATTCAGCTCCATGTCACGTGTCGCGTGGGCACCAGGGTACCATACACAATCATTCATTCACATACTTAGATTTAGAGCAAAATTGAGTTTTGCTAGTTTGTCCTCTGTGTGTATTTTTGGAAGACAGGAAGAAACTGAAGCACCTGGAGGAATGCTGCACAGACACCAAGGAAATAAGAAATGCTGCTCCCTGGTCGCAGATAGTGACCAGGAGTTGAACTCACAACCCAATAGACCCAAATATATGTGATACACGCACTTCATGCCGCACCATCATGCTGCCTTTTCCCCAAACACACACACACAAAATATTGTTCTGAAATAGCTTGATTCCCAAAAGCCACACACCCACACACAGTGCTGTGATTAATTGTGTTAATTTAAAGTGATTAGAGGAAGTTTAGTTTCCTCCAGAGTTTAGTGACAGCTACTCTCATTAGGCCATGGCCGCTCTCACGCTCTTCCTCTAACACTTCTTTTTTTCTTTCCTTTTCTCTCCCTCACATTTCTTCTTTCCCACATCGTTTTAGTTTCTCTCTCTCAGTAGGATTAGCTAAAGTTTGAGCCATTAGTCTATCCACAGCTCCCCATTTTGTCCCCTTTCTATTGTGTTCATTGCTGTGTGGGGCTTCATTTTAATCATATTTGTGTATAGCAGCAGCAGACTCTACTATCTGAAATTAGCCTAAGCTTTTTTTTTGTTTGTTTTCAATAGCAGTGAATCTTCAGTGTGATCCATTGTTCAGTAAAGCAGCACAAGGTCACTCTGTGATGGACGCAGAGTCGGCACAGCGAGACAAAACAAGACAAACAAAAGACGTGGAGAAATAAACAGGAGCTCCGAGCTCTCGTAATTCAGCGCCGCTATCAGCCCGGTGCGTCCCAGTCCGGGGCTAAATGAGCTTTTCGGTGGCTTGGTTCTGATAAAAACCATTGTCAAGCAGAGCTATTGGCTGGCACAGCTCTGCCTTGATAGTAAATCAGTGGCCTCTTCCTCAGCTCCGACCATTAAAAGTCTATTATCTCCCAGTGCACAGCTCCACACTCGGAGCAGAGCTGCCCTCAGCGCCTATAGAGCCCAGAGCGATAGAGAGAGGGAGGAAGTAATGAATAGCGAGTGGACAAAATCAAATGAAGCTTTAAATAGACACTACTGCCTCCTGAACAGGATTGCTGGAAGTGTGCATTCAGACTTTTTTTTATTTAATACTTTATATTCTGACTATTCACACATTAGAACATGCAGGGCACAGTTAAGAACCCACTGTTGTTTAAAGTAATTATTGGCGATTGCTTTCTAATTATTACATTCTTATTATTATTAGTGCCGTCTGAGTTAATACAGTAATTTATATGATTTATCTGAAAACATAAATGTGTTAATTGCAAATGAAGTTCAAGTAAAACATATTCATTTGTGCTGAAATATGGATTATATCTCTTACTATCTTTCTCTATTTATCTCTCTATATGTCTCTCTTTCTGTCTCTCACACACATGTGCAAGAAGACACAAACTTCTGTTTCTGTTTAATGCTAAACCTCTGTGTTAAACCGTCTGGAAACACATTCTTGTACATATATATATATATATATTTTATTTAATGCTAAACTTGCTAAACACAAAGCAAAAAACTTTATAAAACACTACTCAAAAATCACTGAAATTCTGAAATTACAGTTAAAATCTCCACCTGTCTGACTTTATTGGTTTCTGTATAAAAAAGAGTGTTTTTTCCCTAAGATAAAAGTCTATAAACTACAGACAATATTTCTCACAAATGCCAAAAAAAAAATATATATATATATATATACATATATATATATACATATATATATATATATATATATATATATATATATATATATATATATATATATATATATATATATATATGTATATATATATATATTGTCATTTAGAGCATTTATTTGCAGAAAATAAGAAATGGCTGAAATAACCAAGAAGATGCAGAGCTTTCAGACCTCAAATAATGCAAAGAAAATAAGTTCATATCCAAAAAGTTGTAAGAGTTCAGAAATCAGTATTTGGTGGAATAACCCTGGTTTATAATCACATGTTTTCATACATTTTGGCATTATCTCCTCCACCAGTCTTACACACTGCTTTTGGATAACTTTAAGCCACTCCTGGTGCAAACATTCAAGCAGTTCGGCTTGGTTTGATGGCTTGTGATCCTCCATCTTCCTCTTGATTATATTCCAGAGTTTTTCAATATGGTAAAATCAAAGAAACATCATCTGTATATATATAGCTATTAGTGGAATAGCTGGTGGATGGTGGCCACAATGGTGGGCAAAAGGGACATAAAGGCCCCAAGCATTGATAGGGTGGTGATCATCCAACTTTCTGACCTGCTTAACACTCTTGTCTTGTTACTGAATGCAATTTAGTTCTTACAGCAAAGAGAGATTTCCCTGGACAGTAGAGGCAGTTACTCCAGCAAAAGCAGGACACTCTTGATTTCAGAAGAAACGCTGAATGAGCTGATGTCTCAATACTTTTGACTATACAGTGTATATTGTTTGACACATCTGTGCCATTAAGAAGTTATTCATATCAAATTACTCCCTGTTTTGTTCTCGCTGATAATTGCTGTGATTCCCAAGGGCTCACAATTAGCAGAGTTGTTAAATTAGCTATGGGTCTTGTTCTTCTTGGGGAAGTAAGGTTTCTAACTTGTAGCAAGGCCTGTGAAATAAAAGGTGAAATAAAAGCAAAGTGTTAGACTGCAGTGCACTTTACCGCTCTCCAGAGAGACTGTGCTTTGCCATTAAAAACTCAGCAGATCAACAACTTGCCCCCAGTCCAATTAAAGAAACAGCCCATTTGCAAAACACTAATGATCCCAACAATAGCTCTGGATTCAGCATTCCTGTAGCAGTTTATCTTATAAATGTCTCATTCTAAGAGGTCAATCCAGTCCATCATTTTAATATCCCAATGTAAAGATTACATTCGGAATCTCATTTCACGTTTGGAGAATTTTCGAGGTTCTGATAATCGTCATCAGGTTGCGTTTCTCACTATTTCTTACTTATCTGCGTTATTTTTTTTCGGCAGTTATCTAAATTGTAGCTGAAGGAAGATAGCACTGTATGATTAGCCTTGTAAAAATGACCTTCTTGCCTGTGGTTATTCATGCTCTGGTGAATGTTTCTCTTCTGCCGAACAGTCAAACGCTAATGTAAGCCCTATTCACTGTAATGAATATTAAATGTAGACGTGTGCTCTGATCTGTGCACTTGGTCGTGTCCAATTAATTCACAGTCAATGCTGACCCTGCAGCCTCATGTTCTCTCAGCTGATGCTCAAACATGTACGCCAGCCCTAGTTTTACACAACAAGCAAGCGCAGGATATCTTTGACTTTTAATGGAAGTTTTTACATTAACTTTTTTCTTAATTAGGTATTTTTTTCATATAGTTGTTTTTGATTGTGTTAGTCAACACTGCATCATAAGCATAAGCAAAAAGTGCCTTATATTGTATGAAAGAAGAGCCCTCAATACAATAGTGGACATTTATTGCTATATAGAACTTAGGTAGCTAGTATTTGAATAACAATTAATCAGTCTTTATAAACTCAGTGTGTTAAAAATAAAACATCATGTTGTAAACTGTGGCAGATAAATATCTGTTTGGGTAGGAATTGTTTTTTAACTTGAAATTTTACCTCCCAACAATGTACACTAAAATTAAAGACTAAACTATTTCATTGTGGCATGGTAGCCTCTGCAGACTGGGTTTGTATTTTTGTATTTTAAAAGGTGTGCACAACACACAAACACTTACCAACACAATGGTTGGATAACATGGCCTCATACTGCTCCCATGATGCTTTGGGGTGAATTTATCTTTTGTTTATTTTTAGTATTTAGGATTTTAGTATTTTTTTTTTAAGCAAGTTCTATAGTGCTGTTGTTTAAAAAAGAAACCCAACCCCAAATCTTCCTTAAGAGCCCTTTAGTAAGTTCCCGAGAAAGGTTGCTAGGAACCTGGGTGTTATGGTTGATAACCAGCTCTCCTTCACACTTTATGTGACCTCAGCTGCTCGATCCTGCTACTTTGCGCTTTATAACATTCGAAAAATTAGACCATTTTTCAACTCAACAGGCCACCCAACTCTTGATACAAGCAGTGGTCATCTCACGCCTCAACTACTGCAATGCCCTACTAGTAAAACCACTTCAGATCATCCAGAACGCAGCAGCTCATCTGGTCTTCAACCAGCCAAAACTGACACATGTTACTCCACTGCTCATTGAGCTCCATTGGCTACCAGTTGCTGCTCGTATCAAATTCAAAGCTCTTACAATCGCCTACAAGGTGATGACAGAACAGGCTCCTTCCTATCTGCACTCACTCCTAAAGGCTTACGCTACCTCCCAGAGTTCCCCAATGGTGGAACAAACTACTACCTTCCACTACCAGATCAGGAGAATCTCTCGCTATCTTTAAGAAACTCCTGAAGACAGAGCTCTTCAAAGAGCACTTACTCTCCTAACACCTCTAACAATCAAACTAACTACTTCCAACCTCATTTCCTTCTTCCCCTCCTTTCCTCCTCTATCCCATTATTTCCCTTTGACCTCTTTAGGCCTTGTCTAAAAATGTATTTTTACCTTGAACTTCTATGTCTTCTATTGCTAAATGTACATCATTATTATAAGTCGCTTTGGACAAAAGCGTCTGCCAAATGTAATGTAATGTAATTTAAAGTTAGTAAATTTGTGGCTGCTGCTAGTCAACGAGTGGCAGATGTTAATTATTCGATTGGGGAGGTTGGGTTGTTTTTAACTTGACACTTGACCTTCCCACAGTGTCCACTAAGATTCAAGACATAACCAGTTCAGTGTAGTGTTGCAGCCTCTACAGACTGTTTTTGTATTCTTTGTATCTTAGAGGGTGTACGCAAACACAAACGCTGACCCACACAATGATATGGTAATATTGTGGCGGTGGTTGTTGACAGGTCATGTAATGATGTAGTTGAAGGTATTTTCTGGTCAAGGCTGTTCTGCAATCAGCCTTATTCTGCCTTATTTTCCTTCATTTTCCTTTAAAATGGTACACTAATGTGTGTAATGTGTGTAGTACACAGTCACTGAGACAGGGCAGCAGCAATGGGTACATTTTGTTCTCTTTAAAACAGCAGAATGTCATGCAGCCACTGTTCTTTAGGAACACATCAGATGTTTCATCATGATGTTTTACATTAGACCTGGATTTTTTCGTCTATTGTCATTATTTTTACATCCAATATGTGTAATGTTTAAGCAATAATACACAAGAGGGAGTGCTATAATGTGTAATATTGGCCATACAGTGACAATAATACATGTTATAGCACAAACCTTGAGTGTATTACTGCGAGTACACCGCAGTTCTATGATCGCTGTTTATTGAAAGATTATGAGTTAAAGATGACGAGAAAATACGATCTGTTTGGTTATAAACACTCCGCGAGTTAAAATAGTTCCATTGCTGCTCTGTTAGTAGCTGCACTGTTTGGCTTGTAAGCGCTGCATTGTGCTAGGTTACCTCTATGTTGCAGAATAAAACATGGAGAGCTTCAGTTACAGTGCATTACTGGCTGATAATGTCAATGAGGAAAATGTAATGCAACTGAAGTTTCTGCAGCAAGTTTCCAGACTGTGGGTTTTATAGCTTCAGAATTGTTTAAAGGTGTAAACAATTGTGCTGTAAATAAGAGAAAATCAATAATATCCAAGTAATGTTGCAGTGCTGGAGGCAGCAGTAACTGCAATCTTTCTTGTTGTAGTCAGGTCATTTTTCAACAGGCACCAGATCAGCAAAACCAGTCTATAAAAGCTATGAATTCTTTGTGTTCAGCAGTCATGTTACCATTTTACAAAATTAACCCTCTTTGCCTTTAATATACCCCCCATAAACAACAGTAAAACAAAAACTAATTAAATAAATAAGAATTAATTAAAATACAAAGCCGAGTACAAATATGCTAACGCTAGCTCTGTTTCTGTCTCTCATTAATGCTGACTGTTCCTCCTTCCCTTTAATCTTCCCCGCGTCCAGAGTCAGAGTAGATGTTTAATCAAACTGTGTTCGCTCTGATTGTTGAACATTGACTGCACGGCACATTGGTTCAGCTTAATTTGTCTATAAATACTTAATTATCATTAATGGGAACATTGCCCAAGATATTGCAGAGCGTTCAGTACCTTCAGCTCCACTCAGGCTGAGCTATTAATCATGCAAAAGTTCAAATGAAGTGAAATAGCAGCTCTTCTCATCTTCTTCTTTAAACACACCAGTTGAGGGATATTGTCATATTTACATGCATACAATATGGAGATGAGAGAAGGGGAGAAAGAGGAGCATACAATAAAGTTCCCGATATTTTTGCTTGCCCCTGCTGCACCTTAGAGACCCTAAAAAATGCTACAGCTTAAGGTGCTAAAGAGTCAATAACTGTCTCACTTTAAACACCAACCAGTGATTCACTGTGAGTAAGAACAGTTATCTGTAATACCATATTCAAGCTCAGAGTAAGCTAAATACTGGGCCCTAAAAAGTGTGAACTACTGTATGAACTGAAAGAGTATCTTCTGACTATTGATCTGAATCAGAACCAGATTCTGACCAGCTACAAGCTCAGACTGAACACTGACCAGCATTCTCGTGGCAAGACACCATTCATTTTTGAAGTTTAAATGAAGCCTAGTGGGTGCCAGATGTATGGGATTTCATTTCTGAAGTTGTCACAGTCATCATATAAAGGGGTTACCAGCCACAGTAGACAGTGCACTGGTTGGTAATGTTTGTGACCAGCGTTGTTTGGCTAGAACTGTGGTGCCATTGTGGCTAAGTGGTTAAAACAGGAGGTTAAATGCTGTAGTGCCCGATGCAGTCCTCCAGGTGGATTGTTGTTTCTGGTTGAGAGTACGCTGTGTGCTATTGGATGCTGCTTCTTACCTGTGTGCAGACGAGTGCTTAAGGATGAGTGCTTAGTATGAATGGTTGTGTAAGAAAGGTGCTATATAAATGTAACTTCATTCATACAGGACTGCTTGTGCAAACATTTTGGACACAATATAAGGAACAAATGCCAGATTTACATGAGGTGAAAAGTGAAAAATGACAGCAGTATACACAGTTGTTTTGTGCCCGTATGAGAACCCTCTACATCAGAGGCCGGCAATTGAGTTTGATAGTCAGATATTTTTCAAGCCATTATGTGGTGGGCCACAAAAAAAAGTTTTTTTGGAAAATGAAGCAGGTAAACCCCAAAATAAAAAAATAAATAAAAAAAATACACCGCTCCTCACTCGGGATCGAACCTGCGTTGTCAGAATTGCAGTCCAATACACTACCGCTGCCCTGGCTAGTGAATTGGGACACAGACAGAAAAAAATGCCCTTTTAAGCAGATAGGGTGTCACGAATGAGAAGGGATGGATATAAGTGCAGATATACATATATATATATATATATATATATATATATATATATATATATATATATATATATATATATATATATATATATATATATATATAATGTATTTAACAAACAAGATAAATGAAAACGCAAAAAACTAAGATATGTTATAAACTAAGGCAAACTAAGACAGACAGACTAAGAAAAACTAAGGAAACAAGAAACTTTAAAACATAACTCTTAAACATAGAATAACTAGGGAACACAAAACACCCCTGGATAGATTAAACAGAAATGCTAAGAAACACATAATACAATACCAATACACGCATATGCAGAACACAAGGATACAAAAAAATCGACAAGCAAACACTCATACAAAGATCTATTTATACACAAGGTGGGTGAGGACCGGTAACGAGGGGGCGGGGTTACAAACAAGACACAAGGTGACAACAACCAATGGTAAGGGCAGGTCTAGGGTGGAGACAGAACAATAACAAAACAAAGCCATGTGCTCTAGTAGCACATGGGGGAGTAAACACAACATGAGAGCAGAGCACAGAAACAACAGACAGACACAGGCTAAGGTGTGACATAGGGAGCCCAAGAACAGGTGGAAAAATGAGAACGAGCGTAAACTAAAGTCACGCAGAGCACAACAGGGAGACAGGGGACACGTGTGAACTAAAGTTCACCAGAGAAGCATTTTATTTATTTATTCATTTTTTTCATTATCATTCATTGTAGTTCAAACAACGTCATGGGCCAGATGTTTCATGCTTGCGGGCCACATCTGGCCCACGTGCCGCCTATTGCCGACCCCTACTTTACATCTCCTATTAATTACATAATGTACCTGTAGCACACAGTAGATTTGACGTGTGTGTGCACTGAGTCATTAACTGTATTATAAACAGATTTCAAATGACTGGCAATCCTTTAGTGGCACTGAAATAGAATATGATCATCATAATAAACCCTCACTGAGTTAATGAGCTGAAATAATGAGAGAGAAAGAGTGAGACAAAGAGAGATAGAAAGAACTAGAGAGATACAGAGTTACAGAGATCATTAGATAAAGATTCTTTCAGAGTATTTTGACACACTCACTCTCTGCTGTCCCCAGTGCTTGTCTTTTTGGCTCCTGAAGTTTCTGACGGAACCCCTGCACCTCCACTCCCCTCCCTACCACCACCACCACCACCCACATTCTACAATTACACACACACACACACACCTACCGAGGCTACACACTCTCCTCTGGCTCTGTTTTGAGCCAAACTGACAGTGACACAAAGGCAATTAAAGAGAGATGAGGTAGAGGTGGAGCATGAAGCACAGAGCAACTCTCCACCTACGCCTTAAAAGGAGCCACAACACAAACTCTCTCCCTTTCTCTACCTCTCCTTCACTTTCACTCTGTCATTCTTTTTCTTCTTCTTGACCTTGATCTCCCCCCTCTCTCTAGACAGGTTTTGCACAATAATGCAAAATAAGTAGTTTTCATCTACTAAGGTTATAGGAAGAAACTTTAGATGTTGTACGCAGAATGAAGAGATTTAATTCTACTTGTAGCAGAGTCATATTTACAGTCATTTGCAAACATTTTCTGTTACTGTGTTGTTTGTGGTTCATAAAGCTGGACAAGATGTTATTGTAGTAGCAATTGCCCATCTTATATGAGGTAAATTCTCTTGTGCTATTCTGACAATATCCTCCAAACATCTGGGAGCACCAATGCCCTAGACAGTTCTAAAAGAAAACAGTGCAGAGCCATTTTTGACCAGCTTTATGTTAAGTGTTTTAGAATGTCTATGTGTCAGACCATCCATAAGACCAAGTTGTAATGTGCGTATAATATAGAGTAATATAGAGAGTACAGAGTCGCTGTCCAATGAGAAACAAGTATCTCCAGTTCATCATTGGAACAGACAAACTGTCCCTGACATTGTGTCAAATTTCTTGATGAACTGATCAATAGAAATTCTCCAAAATGGCCAGAAGTAAAATCATTTTACATTGACCTCCAAAGTTAAGAAGGTTTTGTCTCTCTGGTAAAGTTACTTTTTTTTAGATACTTGTTTTTCACTTGACAGCGAAGAGTAGTGTACAGGGTTGTATGGGGGGATTGGGAGTATACAGTAATAGTGTAGCATAGGGTTGTGCAGGGAAGTAGGGGTTATAGTGTAGTATAGTGTAGTATACGGAATATAGGTTGTATAGGGAGTTTGGGAGTATATGGTAATATAGGATAGTATGGGGTATAGGGTAGCATAGGGATATAGGGTTGCATAAACTAAGATGAGGTATAGGGTAGTTTGGGGGTAAAAGGTAGTATAGGAATAAAGGGTTGCATAGAGTAGTATTGGGGTGTATGGAAATATGTGAGTATAGGGTAGTATTGGGATATAGGTTGTATAGAGTAGTATGGTGTATAGGGTAGTTTGGGGTATAGGGTAGTATAGGGATATAGGGTTGCATAGAGTAGTATAGAATACAGGGTAGTTTGGGGTAAAGGGTAGTATAGAAATATAGGGTTGTATAGAGTAGTATTGGAATGTATGGTAATATGTGAGTATAGGGTAGTATTGGGATATAGGTTGTATAGAGTAGTATGGTATAGAGTAGTTTGGGGGTATAGCGTAGTATAGGGATATAGGGTTGAATAGAGTAGTATGGGGTATAGGGTAGTTTGGGGGTGTAGTGTAGTATCGGGATATAGGGTTGTAGAAGGTAGTTGGGGTATATTGTAGTATAGGGTAATATAGGGTAATACAGGGTAGTATGGGTGTATAGTGTAGTATCGGGATATAGGGTTGTATAGGGTAGTATGGGGGTATAGGCTAGTATTGGGATACATGGTTTTATAGAATAGTATGGGGGTATAGGGTAATATTAGGATATAGGGTTGCATAGAGTAGTATGAGGGTATAAGGTAGTGTAGAGAGTATAGGGTAGAACTAGGTAGTATGGAGTTTTGGGAAGTACAGAGTAGTGTGTGAAGAAATAGGGTAGTATAGGTTAGTACACAATAGTACAGGGTGATATGGGGTAGTACTGGGTGGTACATGGTGGTTTAGCGTAGTATATAGGGTAATATAGGGCAGTATATGAAGTACAGGGTCCTATGAGGTAGTATAGGGAATTCCTATACATCAGTTACACTACATTCATTTAAATCAATTTGATGTTCCCCAATCTTAACATTAAATCATCACCGTAGGCCTGGCCCTAAGCCTGGCTTTAAATTCTGCTTCTGGACTGCTTCAGAGTCTACACTGGCAAACTGATGAGCAAACTGTAAACAAATATCTTGTCACTAGAGGTACATTAGTTTCATTCGCAGCTCTCTGTCTCACCCGCTGATTCTCACACTGCCAGAGGCTCATGATTAGCACTTTCTGCACTATAAGCAACTCCAGCTACTGCATTAATGATGTGTACACATTCAGAACAGCTGATGAAGGCTGTACTCTCGCAAATGTGTAAACAAAGCTATTGCCGTATTACACTTGCCAGACATTTTATTGAAAACCCTTACCTTGTAGCTTTGCCTTGCTGATATACAGTTATAGACTGTAAATGCATCTGTAAATGCACAGTTTGTATTAGTCATCTTTCAGCCCTTCCTCTCCTTCATTGGCGGTCAATTTCTGGCAATAGAGCCATTCTTGGCTGGATATTTTGGGTTGATGGCATACTCTCAGCCTGGCAGCGACACAGACTCTGGAAAAAACCCAGCAACACCACTGTGTCTGATACACTAAGCACCACATACTATTTGGACTTTACCCTGTCAGTCTCACTTTTATGTTCAAAATAATATTCCACATAATGCACTGACATGCTACAATTCATGAGATCAGATATAGGGTCCCATGACCTTTGCCATGTTGCATGGAATTTAAAGCATGCATTAACCTGATAACTGGCAGAATGTGTGTGTGGGACTTCCTACTTTACATGTCAACATGTCTGTTTTCTGAAATATTTGCTTGTATGATCGCAGGGACGATTCTATCCAGATGCCACCAGTCACAATCATTACTACACACCTCACTGTCCACTGTGGGTGGTAATGCCTTCTATGAGGTATTCACGGTGCACATGTGATGCTGTGGATAGAGGAATGTTAAACACCCACAAACTTTGGAAATTGCTTTGTTAAAATTCACACACTTCATGATCAGTGTACAGCTCTGGAAAAAAATAAGAGACCACTTAAAAAACGATGAGTTTCTTTGACCTCTGGAATATAATCAAGAGGAAGATGGATGATCACAAGCCATCAAACCAAACTGAACTGCTTGAATTTTTGCACCAAGAGTGGCATACAGTTATCCAAAAGCAGTGTGTAAGACTGGTGGAGGAGAACATGCCAAGATGATTGAAAACTGTGATTAAAAACCAGGGTTATTCCACCAAATTTGAGGTTCTGAACTTTTAAAACTTTATGAGTATGAACTTGTTTTCTTTGCATTATTTGAGGTCTGACAACTCATTTTTTTTCTCTACAAAAAATGCTCTAAATGACAATACTTGGATAAAATGGATATGGATAGATGAATTTGGATAAAATGTTGTCTGTAGTTACTAGAGTAAAACAACAATGTCCATTTTACTCAAACATATACCTTTAAATATAGATAAACCTTTAAATTAGATAAACTGATTTAGAAACTGAAGTGGTCTTTTAATTTTTTCCAGAGCTGTAACTGTTTTCCCGTGACTTTTGGCATGCCAGTGAATATGATGTCCGCATACCATGCCAAAAAAATATAAACTAAAACAAGTAGCTGCTAATTGTATTATTGCAAATTACATGTTATTAAAACATGTAAGAGCTTTCCTTTAATTGCTCAGTTCATAATGTGTTATTGTGCTATTTTGTGCTAATTTGCATGCATAATTGAGAAACACATGTAATGAAAACAGAGCCCATATCTTTTTTTTTTCTCTGTTCGACTGCGACTCTCATCAAAGCCCTTCAGGCTGCAGACACCCAAGAGTTCTCAGTGCAGGCTGAGAGAATAACAGCTCAGACTGCTCACTTCACTGCCTGCTATGGCCTGTTATTCACAGGGCTCAGTAGTAAAGCACTGTGTGTAGTGGCTGCATTCAGCTATTTAAATCTTAGAAAAATGTTGTACTAAAAAAAAAACTTTATATAAAATCCAAAGAAATACACAATATAGACAAATGAACTGGAGTTTAGACCCCAGATGTGTACAAAACATAGACAGAGAAGTGATTCACAGCAGTTGCATTCAAAGCATCTGACTCTCATGTCAGTTTGGGAAAAAAAGCTCCAACAACAATTTGATTTGTTGGGAAATTGCCTTTCAGAAAATTGCCATTTCCCAATTCAGAAAGTATTAAATGTCTAATATCTCTATTCTACTGCATTGTTTAGACAAATGTCATGCATGTATCACATTAAAAAGAATTGGTGCCACTTTAAAATAAAGTGTTCATAAACACTTTATAAAAGGAGCTTATTAATGGTTATAAATTAAGTTGTAAATACTTTAAAAACATTAATAAGCACTTACAACACATAAATAGAAAAAAAAAACATCAGTGACAACAAATGAGTTTTTAATATTTTTTTAACACTATAAAAAGTCATTAAAGTCATTAAATATGTTATTATAGCTAAATGATTAAAGTTATTAACAGCAATGTAAATGATGACTAATGAAAAAGACAAAGTAAGATAAGCATCTAGTAAGATCTGAGGTTTAACAGTATAAATAATGTGGAATCACTATTTGGTACGTGTCAGGTCACTGTTGCCCTTCCTATTTATGTGTTGCAAATTTTTACAAATTGTTTATAACCTAATTAATATCCATTAATAAATTCCTTTATAAACTATTTATAAACCCTTTATAAAGGAGGCTTATTTTAAAGTGGTACCAAAATTAAAAAAAATATATCCTGCTGTGTGAACATAGCCAAAAACCTTTGTAAAAGTAAAGGTTCAGTGAGAAACTGTAGATAGTTCTGTGCATTATTTTCTCACATAATAAGGGACAATAAAAGGATATAACATTAAGGGAGAATACAGAGAAAGTAAAACAAAAGAGAACAAACACCTCTGAATATCATGTAAATAACAATAACATGAGAAAATTGAAAAATCTAATTGAATTTTATAACCACAGAAGACACTGAAGACACTGTGGTGCTAATATGGCTAATAGTCTAAAGCCTGGTAAAACAAAAGTAAAATTAGAATTAGATTCTCTCTCTATTTTAAAGCCAATGCCAAGTCTTTAAAACTGTAGTAACACAAAAAAAAGACATATTGCATGCTGAGTACCTGATGGTTTCTTCATCCTCCAGTATCATCATGACCCCTGCTCCTCCTGCCTGTCTATGTTACATCTGTTTTCTCATTCAAGCATAGGGTTCACCATATTGAGGGTTATTCCCAGTAATTAGTGGAGATTGTGAGCGGACTACAAACGGTGAGAAAGCAGCTCTGCATATGTACTTCAACACTACCCAATAAAAATAATCTAAAATAATATCCCAATATAATTTACCAGTTTCTCGCATAGTTAGTAAGTTCTGGTCTTTATTTAATACTGTCACTAGCACCAATTTAGACTTGAGTGGTTTTTAATTTATAGAATAAATTTAGAAGGTACTAATTGTTACCTACTTGTAACCTGTGTATTTTTTTTTTTTTTTGAAAATGTGTTCTTTTTATAATTGTATGAAAATGTGTGTATTTGTATGTGTAGTCTCTGTGTTAATGTGCTGCTGTCTTAACCAGGGCTCACTTTAAAAAGAGATTTCTAATCTTTATGTGATTATCCTGGTTAAATGAGGTTAAACTAAATTAAATAATGAAATAATTAAAGTGAACGAATGTATAAAAACAAACTTGATGCTCGGACAGTGAAGACACATAAAGCAAACTTCACTTACGCTGCCAATTACGCTTTCACTCCTGACAGAGTGTGGCATCAGCAGAGATCAGAACTGCAATCTCCCAATGATCTTGTTTGAAGATGTACAAAGCCTTGAAGAGTGATCTCTTTGAAAAGCACTTAAATCTTGCACTTATTAAAATGCCTTGTATTGCACTTACATAAAGTCTTATTTCTTATCTTTCGATCTTGCTGTCAGCGCTGCTCTTGTTCTGACAGGGTCTAATCTCAAGGTTATTTTAGGGTAACCTATCTGCAATCACTGGGGATCTCAGTGTAGATAACAAAGCCTGGGAGTAAGTTGTAAGTTCTGGATAAAGGCCTCTGCTAAATGCTGTGAATATGAATGATAGAATGTATTTTACGGACCCGATTATAAGGCACACTATCAATGAACTTCTATTTTTTGGTCTATTTTCATACATAAGGTGCACAGGATTATAAGATGCATTTTTGGTGACAATAATAGGGAAAAAGGGTATCGCCATGATTTCCTTCTAATTCAAGCAAGTCTTACCACTGGGGATGAAAGGGGGGAGTAATAATAAAAAAAAAACATCTACACAGATTCCTCTCCTAAAACGTTACAACAAATACAGCAAAATAAAAATATAAATATAAAAGAAGAGAGACACTGAATGTACAATACAACAAGGTCAAAGATATAGACAAATGTGAAACAAGAGACACGAGACAATAGTGCAGTATTGATGGTGGAATAAGAGGGAATGACAGTACCATTGTAAACAGAATTGTAAACATTAGTGCAATATAGTGGTTTATACAACAGTTAGTTCCGACCTCACAATCTGATTGTTTGAGAAGTGTTCTAGCCGTGATGATATTCGTGATAACATCATTCTCACACTAAACTTGTATCACTCTGCCGACGCATTGCCGAGTAACAGCGTATATACACAGTACAGTTTTGAATCATCACCTCCACCAGCAGCACCAGCAGCAGCGTTAGCTTAGCACAGGCTAGCGCTCAGCCACGGCACGCTCGCCCGCAGCGCTGACTCGTCTTTTGTGGAAAAAGAGAAGGAAAATCGCTCGGCTAATTCCGTCTGACAGCCAGAACAGTAACTTAACCAGCCAGGCTAGGCTAAGCTAAGTTAATGCTTAGCTGAAGCAAGCTACGCTAACCTAACCACAATCCAGCCGGCTAGCTAAAACCACCCAGCAAAAACAGGCAGAAACGCTAAAAAAATGCGCAGTGTTCACCTGAAGACGACTCCACAGAGCAGGAGAGAAGAGTATTAGCATTATTTCACGGTCGTGGTGTTAGTCTGTATAGACCATACACCGTTTTGTAGTTAAGTTTCACTTCTGTTATTCTGTTATATATGTAGTTGTTGTGGAACTACGTTTTGGCGGAGGGCACAGTCCATATTAAAGCATATTCGTTCTTAATTTCTTAAAGTTTTTTTGATCTATTTTCTTTATTCATTTTGTAAAAAAAACTGTTGTATAAAAGCAATAGAACACTCAAGGTTGTTTGTTATCACGAGTAACTCAGAACATGTTTTTACATTAGTTCTATCTATACATTATCTCTCTGTAGACTTGTTTATGTTCTGTTATTTGTTTATGCTGTCTGAGTCGATCAGAGGAGGATGGGTTCCTCCACCACATTGCTAGTGTTGCCACTATCAATGTGGTGCTTGGACCCATATCTTTGTAAAAATAAATTCACTGAAATTGAATAGAAATATAAAGATGCCATCCACATAACACTAAAAACTAATGTATTGCTTCCTAATAAAATGGGGGTAACACATTTAACTCAAAAATAATAGGCCCTAAAATAAAGCCCTGCTGGACACCGTCTAGCAATATATTGTGGCCAACTATATTACAAGAAAAGATAAGGTTCAATAACATTTTTAAATCATGAATGCACTGCATGTGCTGTATGTATACATGCGTGTGTATATTTATGCATGCATATACAGTATTTGTATAAAATAGTTCATACATAAATGACCTAAAGTGAAAATGCATTGCCTATGTTTGTCTATTACTGATGTTTATCTGTTCTGAAAGGGGCCTCGGGTTTCCTAGCAGCATGAAAATCATGACAAGCTCTTCATCTCACTCTGAACTTTGAAGGCATGAAAACACACATGCATGTGTTTAGTAAACATCCAGCTAATACGCATAAAAATGCCTTTATTTGTTTGTTTATTATTTAACATCAAAACAGGACTGTATTTTTGAAGTCTTGACATTAATATGATATTATAACTGCTATCCATTTTTTCACATTGTATCCTTTTCAATCACTCATGAATTATGCATCAATATAAAAAAACTAATTTTCGAGTAAACTGAGAAATATTGATTGTGTGTGGGCATGGTGAACAGTTTGCTGGCTAACTACCAGATGTGCCTGTTTTATGAGTGGGTAGATAAGGCATTTTGTAGGATTGTGTGTGTGTGTGTAGTAAAGTTTAATACTAATACTTACAACAGAAAACACAGATTGCATCAACACTGCATGTCTAAAAGTGTTCAGACTAATTAAAGACGTTAAAGACCCATTATTGACACAGACGTTCAGTAGTGCACATACAGCTTATATAAACCCTGTAATAAAGCTCTGCCCAAAGAAGAGACACACTGGAGCTGCGGCAGATGAGCCAAATGTCACCATGCACAATTCCAGGAGCCAGCCTGAGGGCTCTGAAGACCCCAACACTGGGCAGTGAAGTATTAGAACTGTATAACTGATAGTTATCGACCTTTCAGATGAGTTCTTATGGTATGGTGTTTGTGATCTAAAACTAATTGTCCATCATCCAACAAACCATAGCAGCAATGTTCAAAGTTCTAGTGTAAAGTCTAAAGGGTATCTATGCCCAAAACATGTCATTATCATAACCACAATAATCATAAAAAAATATTAAAATCACAGCCCTTAGATAGAACCCAATGGGACTCCACAGGATATTGTGGCTGTCCAAAACGTTATACATTTTAGATAAAAACCTTCTTAACTTTTAATGTAACTTTTAAGGCAATGTAAAAAGAGTTTATTTCAGGTAATTCTGGAGAATTTCTATTGATCCATGTAGTAAGATTTTTGTTTTTGAAGATCAACAACAAGGGAGATTTTTTATTGGACAGTGGCGATACGCTATAAAGTGGTTACCAAATAATTTGCAATAGTTTTTGCATTATAATTCCTAACTGAAAAATAAAGCTAGGCTTTTTCTTTATGGTTGTATCAACATCTTATTAAAGTTGAATCAACATCAAAATATATTTTGATTTTAATACATGAATCAATATTTATAATATGATGTAGTTTCAATGTCTTTCTTTTTCAACATTTAATAAGCTAAAAATGATGTTACCTTTTCATTATCTTCAAAATAAAAGTGTGGTTCATTGAGGGTTTATTAAAAAGCAGTGGTTCTATATAGAACTATAAACATTTGCATGCTGAGAACATTCTTTAGATTAAAGCAGAAGTAGGACAACTTGAACAATTCAAACTTTACTTTTGAGTTTCTTTGGTGTATTCCATTTTTAATATAAATTTAGATATTTGATCTTATGCTCAAAATATAATACAATTCTAATAAAACCATAATAATGATCAAATTTATAAGACAAAAATAACATGGATTACCAAGTATTTTAACCTTTTTTTCAACAATTTTACATTAAACTTTGTTTTAAAAAATGTTATAATATAGAGCTCTGGAAAAAAAATAGAGACCACCTCAGTTTCTGATTCAGTTTCTCTGATTTTGCTATTTATAGGTTTATGTTTGAGTAAAATGAACATTGTTGTTTTATTCTATAAACTACAGACAACATTTCTCCCAAATTACAAATAAAAATATTGTCATTTAGAGCATTTATTTGCAGAAAATGAGAAATGCAAAGAAAATAATGCAAAGAAAACAAGTTCATATTCATAATCAAGTTTTAAGAGTTCAGAAATCAATATTTGGTGGAATAACCCTGTTTTTATAATCACTGTTTTCATGCAATTGGCATGTTCTCCTCCACCAGTCTTACAGGCTTTTAGATAACTTTATGCCACTCCTTGTGCAGAAATTCAAACATTTCAGCAGTCCAGCTCTTGATTATATTCCATTCAATTTGGTAAAATCAAAGAAACTCATCATTTTTGAGAGGTCTTTTATTTTTTTTTCCAGAACTGTAATTTTAAATAATTTGAAACACATTTAAACTATCTCTTGCTATCTCTTTCTTAGTTTCTACAGTATACGACGCTCGCACAGTAGACAGAAGGCCGCCCTACAGTCGTGCAGTCTGTCTGATGATGGCTGGGCCGTTGTGAATTGACTTAATGATTGTAATAAGCTCTCCTAAGTCCAAAGCTGTGTCAGTTGAACAGAGGCCAGGCTGCTGGCTGTGATTAATGAGAGTGAGGTGACTTTGCTGAAGCCTCTGCTTCACTCTGGGCCTCGGTGCCATCTGATCCAGCCGGCAGAAACGCAGCTGCCATCACAGCCTTCCAGCCAGCCGTGTCACCTTGGCCCCATGGCCACTAAAAACCACTGCTCTGGGGGGATGAATAATGTAAAGAGATGTTATCAGATTATCTGCAGCTAGGGGCGCCCCCAGGCCCGCTAGATTTATGGGTAGGCTGCACCGCTTTGTTTAGTTTCAATTCGAAGTTTGAGCCATAGATTTTCCACCCTTTCAGACAGCTTGTTAACTAGTAGTAAACAAAAAGTGAATCATTAGCCTTTTGGGCTGATTTTGGCCTAATCTCTTTTAAATGGAGTATGTTATCAGAATTGTCATTCCGGAGCAACTCTTAATGTCTCTGCTATCATCAGCAAACTAATTCTCACCAAAGAGTCATTTGGATCTTTAATTTAGCACTGTTTCACCCAGTAAACAATCTGTTAGACAATGGGTAATTTATGTTTTATCACCTCAGGGGGAATCTTTTCTAGAGGGTAAATCTGCCCTACAAAGCAAAAAGGCAGTAACTGCATTTTTTGGCGAAAATGAGTTATTGTGTTTTTTGTAACATTCAAAGCATTATTTGTCATGTAACAAAATATCTCATCTCAAATGTGTGTCGTTTTGGAGAAAATTGGTGGGTGTTTGTACAGTAACTACAAAAACTACTAGTAAAGCAAAGCAAAAAGGCAGTAAACGCCATTACTGTATTCTTGCCTTGTAGCGTGACAGTTACTGTCATTCTTTGTTGTATCACTTCACGTAATAATTACGCTGTTGCCACAGCGATGTTACTGTTGCCATAGAGAACACCACGCGGGACTCTTTTGACGCTGCAATTTTACTCTGTGAAACTGCACTTTCTTGTTACGATGGCCCAATCCAGAGGGAAAAAGATGGTAGAACTGGCATTAAAAAGAAAATATCCGGAGTATGGTAAGTAACAACAGCGAATGATTATGACTGATTAGAAACGTATCACAAAAGTTCCTGTCAGCGCTATCAGCTGTTTTCTGTCCGGAGACGTTCCGTGCCCCCTCCCACTCTCCACCCCGCCCCTACAAACTAGTTTATCCTCCCTAACTTTATATTATATGTTCTGTATCTAAGAAAACGTCTTACTTTACAATACACGCAAATTCACTCTAGGATCAGGTTCACGGCGAGCGCAGAGATCCGGTAAGTCGGTGTTAGTGACAGTGAGGCTCCGTGCTGGACCCGTGCTGAAGCTAGCTGGCTAACAAGCCTTCTGCGCCCGCAGCACGGTGTGCACAGCGGCACTGTCCCTCCGAGTGGCCGGGTCTCTGTGCTGTGCTCGGCTGGGCTCCTCACATATCACGGCTGAACTTTATATTTATATCTGAGTTTTCTCCCTCAACAGAAAGATCTGTGCTGGGAGGGGTTAAGAAGGGGGGGTTCTGTACACAGTTCTGTAAAACTGACTGTAACCCCAATCTAACTTCTGCAACTCCAAGTCATGCACATTTTCTTCCATCCCATTTCAGACATGAAAAAAGAAAAAAAATAGCCTCTTACCTTAAGTTATAATGGACCAAATCAAAATGATTACTGTATGTATTTCATCGTTTGCCCTTTAGTGTGCTCTTTCGCCCTCTTGTGACATAAAAAACAAAATTTTTTAGACATATAATTTACACCTGATCACATATATCAGTCTACATATTCACAATGATTTGTGTATTACTTATATTATGTTTGGTTTCATCTAATTTAAAACGCATGTTTAAAGGATGCAAATGTATTTATTATTTATTACAGGTATTTATTTATTATTGTGTTGGCCTAATGAAAGCAATATTTTAGTCATAGGCCGAATTAATGTACAGAAGGTTCTTTTTAATAAAATGTTGTTCTTTCATTATCCCCTGTTTTGTGACAGTTGTATATGTAACTATTTATTAAATTAATATCAAATAAGCTTATTTACTCGTTTCTATCTATTTTTTAAAAAAAAAATATCCTGAGTATTCACTTCATTAATCACTTTTGTGTATTAGGTTCTGAAGGTCCGGAGTCTGAGGTGACAGGGGGTTCCGTGAAAAAGTATGTTTGTGTAGGCTATGACATTTTAAATCAACTTGAAAAACAACTTTGACGATGAACTTGTATTTCACTGCATCCAGGTTAAAACTAGTGTATATTATGTATTGCAGATAATTCAGATGTGTTTGAGATTAATGAACATAAATTAACTAAGAATACACACTAAGTACACTCCCATAATAGGGCCATATAAAAATATGAACGCTGCTCATTTGGCCCTTGATGCAGCTTGGAAATATTATATATTTTTAGATGTGATAAACACCAGAAAAAAATCTGAGTGAACTATTAACACCTTAAATGGTTTAATTACATTAGCTGTGGCAACACTGTCTTGCAGGATACAAATGGTTCCAATCAGTACAACTCAAATACAACAAAACCCTAGCTATGACAAAAAAGTTTTTTGAAGAATATTAAGTTACTGCCTTCTTACTTGGTATGGAACTTTCGAAAGTAGGATTAATACAAAGCAAAAATACAGTAACTGTAAAAAAGGGGTAAAATAAAAAAAATATTAAAATTACTGATATCTGCAAAGAATAAGGTTATATGGAGTAACAATACTGCCTCATGTCCAATAATCTACCTACAACTACTTGGGCTGGACAACAAGATAACTTTAAGGTCATTTTTCTCAGTTTGGTGCTCTGTGCAGTTACTGCCTTTTTGCTTTGTAGGGCAGAAATGTTGTGGTGTAATTTTGTTTACCTGCATTAAAAATTAAATCGATTTGCACCATTCTCTCTTTCTCCATGAGCTGATAGTAGTTATGCTTCCCCCTCTAGTGGTGGTAGGTTGCAAATACTAGTTTGTTTTTCACTTTATGGTGAAATTATAATTTTACACTGTTTACACTCATTCAAAAAAAAATTAATGATCAATTCGATTGCTTTTTTTTTTTAGATTTAAAGATGATTTTTTTTTTGCCATACATTCTCATGGAGGCATTCTTATTTACAACCGCTCAATTTAAGGATTCAAGGATTCAAGGAGATTTTATTGTCATTCGCATCACATGTGGTACATGTGGTGGAACAAAATTGTGATCTCACGATCCAGTGATCTATTTTATGTAGATAAAATAGATCACAAAATCAAAAGAATACAATAAGTCAAGTCAAGTCAAGTCAAGTCAATTTATTTATAAAGCACATTTAAAAGACATCAAGTGTCGACCAAAGTGCTGTACAATAAAACAAAACAAGATTTAAAAGAAAGCAAATCAGTGGTAAAACTTTGCCCTAACTGTTTTAACTGAGTTCTAATATTTAACTAAGCTGTCCCTGAGAATCTGATATGATACTTGGAGCCTATCCTTTCTCCACTTCCGTTCAGCTTTCCTACAGTCCTGTCTGAGCGCCCGAGTTTCACTTTTTAGCCAAGGCTGATTTAATGATGTGTACTTTTGAGGTTTAAGAGGAGCAATTGACTCCATTATGTTTTGGCATGTATTATAAAAAAGATCAATTAACTCATCTGTGCTAGTATTTTCATGGGATGTTTCAACAAAGTTAGAGCTAGATGAAACAGCATGATAGTTGATTGAAAACTGACTAGCTGTCTGAGGAGTAAAAGAACGAGAGAGTTTTTCAAGTGGGCCATGCTTCAGAGGAGAGGACAACAGACATGAATGTTAAAATATCCTAAAATTAAGATAGAATAAAAATAGAATATAACAAAATAGATAAAGATAAATACACAAAAAAAATGCTATAGCAGCATGATAATGTGAATTAAGAGCAGTAAAGATAAAGTGTCTCAGTGCAGTTTAAAGTAACAGTGTTTGTAAACAGTAATTTGTCCTTGTAAAGTGTCAGTGCAGTGTTTTGTTTAGGTGGAGTTTAAGAGTCTTACAGCTTCCGGAATGAAGCTGTTTCTCAGTCTGGTCGTTTTGCACTTGATGCTCCGCAGCCTCCGGCCTGAGGGGAGCGGGACAAAAAATGTGTGTGCTGGGTGGGTGGCCCTTTTCCTGCATTTGGAGAATTTAAATAACTTTAGTGAAATTTACTTATTTCAAAATATCCTAATGATGTAACTCTTTTTTGAATATTCAAATTCTAATTTCGTATAATAGACGTGCATGGCTATATAAACTGGGGTAAACTACACTCAACCCTTTCAAGATATTACTTAAAGAATGCACCTTATCAACCTATGCATCTTCCCTATTGGTTCCTGGCAATTGCTTGCATAATTGGTGGGTTTCTCTACCATTAACTCACCAACAGTGTGCAGTATAGCCCACAAAGTTATATTTCTTTAACATTAATGTCACTGTGCTATTTATAAATCAGTACAACTAAATTGTATAAATTAAACTATGTTTAATACACATATAGTGGAAAAAATATTTTGCAACATTTATATTTACATAATGCCTAAGATCGTTAAAATCAAAATTAATATCAACCTGTAGCAGAATGAAGGTAAAAACAAAGTATAGAGGAAGGCTTGCGAGTGAGCTCTCCCATTGGTTAAAACTTCACAAGTAGAACCAATAGCTCAGCCAATTATATTACCACCGAGACCCAATACATTCAAGTAACCAACATAAGAAAATAGTGTCAGCATCTCAGGACATCTGAACTATAAGAGTTATTATACCACGGTCAGTCAGCCGACCCTGCAATGTGATTGGCTGAGAGGCATTCTGTGAGTGCCGTTATCAGCCGGTAATGCACTGTATCTCTAATATAATGAATTCTCTTCTATTGATGATACTCTTTTTTAAAAGCTCCAGACACCCCATGGACTGAGCTGAGCAACAGTGCGTCTCATATTTGCACTGATTAGAAGAACTTCATCACTCTCCAGCTGCCTCTGGGTGAAGGCCTCGTCCACAGGAGACAGCCCAGCTCAGCAGAGCTGAACCAAGGACCTTTATAGATCCCTGGCTTCAGCCTGCAGACTCAGAACCAAGACACAACCATTCAACTAATGAAAGAGAAGGATACCATCTCATCCAGTGTTGTGCCTGAATATTTTCTGAAGCTCTTTACATGGTTTCCACATAGCAATAGTTATAGCAATGCACAGTCCCATGGAAAAGCTCAATAGAACTTGTGTTTGCTATTTTCTTTTCTCTTTTTTGTTTTACAGATTGCGGTCCATTTTTCTTTATTAGGGGAGAGCAGAACATTCAGATATAGAGAAGATCATTCATCAAAATCATTACAATTTCATTACTGAAAGAGGTTGTGGTTTGTGGAAATGTTCTTTTTGACCACAAAGTAAAACAGCATGACAGCATGACAAATTGAAATGTTTTTGGTCAGTCAAACGTTTATAAAATGATTTTGATTATTTTATGTTTATGGGAGTATATTGACTGCTCTCATTGGAATCTTTCCACTGCAGGGATAAAGCCAGGGTGAACCTGGTTTCCTCAGCATGGTTAGCTAACTGTTTCATGGTAGCGCTTAATGACATGAGAATCTGGTGATACTTTTTTGATGCTTTTATTTAACATATAGAGTGACATGATGTAATGTGAAATAAACCAAACAGTGTGTCACTTACCATTTCTTTTAAGAGTCAGGTATGCTTTTGTGACTTTTGCGTGTTCGTATCTTAACGATGCAGCTCTTCTGAACATCTCAGCAGAGGAAACTGACCTGCATGTTCCCATTGTAAAGGTGCGCGAGCAGCTCATTTACAGGAACAGCAATGTCATTTGTGTTCTGTTTATTGTTGATGTAAAATTCAGGTTTGCGCATTTGTTGCATGTCCTTGTGTGTGTGTGTGTATGTGTGTAACGTGTGAGGGTATACACCTGCATTGCCAAGGTAGGAATGGACATCTGACGGTTGACTGTTGTCAGGGTAGAAAGCAGTCAGTGGCACACCTGTGTTTTCCATTGCCAAGATAGTAATGCAGCAAAACGTATCGGAACACACCTAACTTCCAGACCACCTCGACTATTTGTGTAGATTTATTCGCAAGCTCCATCGCTATTTTTATGGTGCAGTAGCAAGGCATGATAATCAACTGTTTGTGGGGTGTAAGATAGCAACAAGCATCACGAAATGCCATGCACATGGTGTATGATAGGGCCTATAATCTGTGCTGCTTTGTACACAGAAAAATAGCAAAAACTATCTAACAACCTCACAGTTAGTTGTACTTTCAAGACTACTGTAACATAAAGTGGTAGGAATAGCCACTTACAAATGCTTTGGTAGAGTACATCCAATTAACATCTTTTCTCTTCTGATTATGTACTGGAATTTGACTTAATTAAGACTTAGAGTTAGAAAATCCAAAACCATTTGGTTATGGATTTATATAAAAGTATGGACTTGATCACCTCGTGGAATCATCAGAGCCTCTGTCAATTTGAGTTCTCTCAGCTGCATTAAACTTTTAAGGTGTTCACTGCAAAAAAATTATATATTTTCTTCTCATTTCCCACTTTACAATTGTGTTTAAAGAGGAAACCGGGGTACAGTTTGACCTGCAGGAGCTCTGCCACAATGGTATTAAAATGCAAACTGAAGTCTTTAGGCTCTATTCTTGGTTTTTAGAAGGTCCGGCCAAGGATTTGTTGTACCTTTCTGGTTGGCTACGACCAGATGTTCAAAGATATCACTACAGAAGTCAGGGCAACTGACCTTTAGTGAGTTAGGCAGAACTCTTTCAAGTCATTGGTGAGCTGACGGTTGTTCCGGAGAAAGGGATTTTTCTCAGGTTTTAGCTGGTAATCTCCTGGACACAGTTTCAAACTTTTGTGAGCTTGTTAGCAGCAGTGTGGCTTTTCGGCTTGTCCAAAAGACTATTATCTCTCTGCTGCATTAATCCCTTTCTTCAGCCTGTCTCTGGACACTTTTTAGAGAATTCTGTCCCTATTATTAAAGCTGCATCTTTTTCTCTACTAAGCTCTCTAAGTCTGCTGTCTGTAAGCTACGGATGTGCTTTACTGTATTGCATCATGCTATGGTTGAAATGCAGCTCTCCTTACAGAACCCAGAGTATGACATCACACTATGGGTGCGTTAATTTCAGAAAGAAATTCTGCATGCACTAAAATATTAACACTTTTGTGTCAGTTTGATAGTCTCTACCCTATGGAAGTCCACTAAATACGCTTATCCAACTAGCTACCAAATATCAGAATTGTATCCAAGCAGGTCAGCATGAGACAAGCATTTATCTCCATGGTGTCAGTACCTACACTTACTCCACAAAGCTTATAGCTTATTACAGTAACATCGCTCCAATCCTATCAAACTGTGTGTTTATTGAGATATACTGATGAAAATGGAAGTAATATAATAAGTTTAAGTAGTTACGTTACTAAATGAACCAATCAGGCAAGTCCACTACCAGACCTTGGAGTGAATAGCTTCCATGCCTGCAGCAAACTAGACAACACCAGAGTCTGCTTGAATCAAACCCAAGACCACCAAGGAGAAAGACCACCAAGTCTAATCACTGGAATCAGTGTTTCCACTGGTCCATCTTTCTACTTTTGTGATAACAAACTTGTTGGCCTGCATGTAGGCTGCGATGGGCTGAACAAAACCATAGTTTAGAATTCCTAAGAGACAATTGTTTGAAGACACAATAGACACCTTCAGTAGTACTGTAGCTGTGGTCCAGAATGTTTCTTTCTCTTGTTGCACAAGGCATGTAGGCATTTCCTTGATTAAATTGGCACTGTTAAAGTCTCCCAGGATCAGGGGTGTCCAGATTCTCTCTTTCTGATTGTATTATCTGATCTGCCTGCAGTCCTCTGCTTGAGGCTGGATGTAAACACTAGCCAGAATAAAAGAAGAAAACTCTCTGGAGTAGAACGTCTGGCACAGGATAAAAAGTGTCTCTAGGGGAGGTGTAGCCTACATGATTTTAACTTTACTGTGAAGTTGCTGCAACAGCATAAGTTAAAAAAAAAAAAAAAAAAAGAATTCTCAGTTTGCTCAGACCACTGCTTGTTGCTGAAAGCTGGGTGGGTATAGCATTATGCCTGAAGCTGGGTCAGAGAACAAGGTTTCTGTAAAGCAGAGGGCAGATAGAGTCAAAAAGTCTTTGCTAGGTCTGTTGAACTAATGACTGAGTTTTTCCATTTTGTAAAAAATAGGAGGCTGGCAAGGAATAAAGATGGGAGATGAGTGCAAAATCCACAGGCTCTAAGGCGCAAAAGTGCACTGGCCTCTACTATACCTTTTTGCCAGGCTGAAGAGGGCCAGAGAGCATCTTGTGAAAGTCTTTTTAAAACTGCAGAATACTGAGAGAGGCCAAAACTTGAATGTAGAATCTGTCTACATGCTTGCAGAAGAGCAACCGGGAGAAACCAAGTATCATACTTAGGAAATCTCTAAAAGTAAGAGAGAGAAACACAGATGTAACTCTCTAAATGCATGTATTAGAATAAAATCTCTTTACAAGCATAATCGATAGTGAGAGGAACCAAGATTTAAAAGTAGACACTCTATCGTTGTATAAAGGAGAACTACTGAGAAGTCGAGCAACTCAAGAGTAAAAAGAAACCCAAGACCAAAAACAGATTTCTACAAGCAGGAAGAACCACTAAGAGAAGCCCAACACTCAAAAGCAGCAGATCTATACAAGCATGAACAAATCGTGAAAGGAACCAAGGTTCATGAGTAAGAATATGAAGAAGAATCAAGACTTAAAAGCAGACATTCATTACAAACATGGAGAGAAGCATTTAGAGGAACAAATACTAAAAAATAGACACATGTACAGCAGATTTAAGACTTAAACATCAGAGATCTTAAGATCCATGAAGAAGAACCACTGAGGATAATTTAGGCTGAAATGTAGAAAGCATTTACAAGCAAATAGAGAGGACTCAAGATATTTTGTTAAGATAGGAGGTTGACAAGGAATAAAGATGAGAGATAAGTGCAAAATCCACCGTCTCTGAGGCGCAAGAGACTGTACCTCAAAGACAGTGACTCAACTATGACTCAAAAGCAGATCTTTACAAGCATGAAGAACCACTGAGAGAAGCCCAATATTTAAAAGCAGAAGATCTCTGCAAGCATGAAGAACCACTAAGAGAAACCCAAAACCAAAACAGATTTCTACAAGCATGAAGAACCACTGAGAGAAGCCACAGACCAAAAGCAGAACTCTACAAGCATAAAGAACCACTGAGAGAAACCCAAGACTCAAAAGCAGAATATCTCTACAAGCATTAAGAACCACTGAGAGAAACCCAAGACTTCTCAAACATGGAGAAGAGCACTGAGAGGAACAAATATTCAAAAATAGAAACTCTCTTCACACATGTGCAGAATATTCAAGATTTAAATATGGGGGATCTCTAGATCCATGAAGAAGAACCACTGAGAGAAGCCCAAGACTCAAAAGCAGAAGATCTCTGCAAGCATGAAGAACCACTGAGAGAAACCACAGACCTAAAGCAGAACTCTACAAGCATGAAGAACCACTGAGAGAAACCCAAGACTTCTCAGAGGAACTAAAACTAAAGAGTGAAAAGTATTTACAAGCACATAGAGAGGACCCAAGACTTCAGAGTTAAAACTCTCTACATGCTCAAAGAAGAATCACTGAGAGGAACCAACACTTTAGAAGGACGCATTACCGGTACAAGAGAATTAAGAGTTATGAGAATAACAAATAAGAAGATGTACATAAAACAATGAATGATCTTAATCAGTAGTGAGGGTACAAAATTTGATTACTTTCTTGAACCATTAATCAAGTTGGAACAAAAATGCAAAAATGCAACAGCTTCTCTAGCTTCATTGAGGACTAACAGGGCCAATAGCTTCATGGCTGCGAAACTCTTGTACAAACACCAGGTGGCAGCATGGGCCTAGAAAAGCTACGGCGAGCCGGCCTCCACCCTTTTTCAGCCACGGAGGATTTGGGCACCTCTTCTCCATGCATGTCACGCTTCTTCATGAAACATCACACCCTGCACGTCATCACACACACACACACAGACACACACACACACAGACACACACACTGTTTACCAGAGTACGAACGAGTCAATAAACAGCATTTCTGCTTTATCTGTCTCAATAGCTGGCTTTGGTACATGCACTAGCATCACATCACCAGCAAGGCTGGCTGCATGCTCCACCATGGGGGACCACTCCTCTCCTCCTCCTCCTTCTCCTCTTTCTCCAATGCTCCTGCTTTCTGTACGTGTCTGCAGTGTGTGCACGTGTGTGCGCTGGCTCTTTAGGATGCAGCACACGTCTGCTTGAGTTTGGGCAGAGAGTGGACCCAAGAGAAGGGAGGGATCAGTCTGCCTCCATTTGAAAGCTGGGTACTGATAACGATACGGGTGTAGCATCACGTTTTATCGTTCTTTTTCTATGGAATCTGTGCATTTATTTGTAAGTAAGGGTCCATCTGTCTGTACGTGCACAAGCTTCAGTGTGTGTGTGTGCGATTGTGTGCATCAGAATCATCATGGGAGATGCTTCCACGTGAGAATCCACTATATGGGTCACAAAAGGCATGTTGGGATTGGATGGGGGTCTTGATGTGTATGTTTATTTATATAGCTGCTGCTGATTTATTCATCATCCCACCACTCCGGCATGAGAGAGATGGAGAGAAAAAGAAAGAGAGGGAGGGAGTGAAGACATGGAGAAGGAAAATGGCAGCGGCTTCACACGGTTCAAAGCCAAAGCATTCAAACCACCGTCTCAGTGTGGTGCGTGTGGGAGAGGAGGAAAGAAGTATCACCATGGAAACACCCATTCTCCAGCCTCCCACCTCTCCGTTACCCCCTCCATTTCACACCATCTCTCTTTTTCTCTTGTCATTTCCATCTATTTCCCCCACCACACGTTCTCCCTCTCTCCCTCTCTCCTTCTCTCTTCAGGTTCTGTGCCATTCTTTTTCCAGTGAACCCCAATTTGCCTCTCCTCATCCTGACTTTTCCACCAGACGTCTCTCACCCATCTGTTACGTCTCCATCGTCCATTTTGCTTCACCCCCCACCACACACTCTCTCTCTCTCCTTCACTTTCTCTCTCTCACTCTTGTGCTCCCTCACTCTCTTGTCATTTCTATTTTTTCTCCCACATTCTGCCATTCTAGTGAACCCTAATTTGCTGTCGTTTTTCCATCTGTTACACCTCTTTCACCAATTTACTACTATATCTATCTCTCTCTTTCTTTCACTTCTTCTCTAGTGAACCCCAGGCTGCTTCTTTGCTTCTCACCTTTCTCACCTACTCATTTCATCCATATGTCTCTCCTCCATCTGTTATGATCTGTGCTTTTTTCTTTTCTATCTTTCTCCTCCCCAAATTTTTAAACAATGTCTTTCTTCTTAGGCATCCATGTATTCAGTTTCCATCCACTTTTCTGTGTGTTTAAGAAAAAATAAACTTGCCTATTGCTTTATGATCTAATCCATTTTGTCCAATTGCTCTCTCTCACTCTCACCTAATAATTCCATATGTCTTTTGTCCATATGTTTTGCTGTCTGTTTTTTCCTCCTCTATCATTTTCTGTCTTCCATCTGAGTGTTCATTCTCTCTCTTTCTTATTTAACACCCCTGTCTTCAATTTTCATTCATTTGTCTATTTCTGTTGAGGTAAAAAAAGGCAAAACATTTAGCTTTAATGCTTATTTTTTATCCATCATGTCAATTTTGCTTCTCTCTCTCTCTCTCTCTCTCTCTCTCTCTCTCTCATTCAGAGTAGCTTTTTTTGGCATGACTGTAATAACAACAGTATTACCAAAGCATTACAACAATAACATATCTATAACCCACCCATCCATTCATACATCCATCAGCCCACCCATCCATCCATCAATCCATCCATCTATCCATCCATAAACCAATCCAACCAATCAATCAACCTATCCCCTGCCCCATTTACCATTCCTACCTAGGAAAACAAACACCTATTTTCTTCACCTATTGTCTTTTCATCCTCTTTCTCACTTCCTTGTTCCATCTTATCTTTCTCTGTCTACCTTCTATCATGTTTCATTTTTGGTCAGTTCTGGAGGTCTGTAAATTTATAGATCTAGAATATTGATTCATCTGATCACACTCTGTGATAGTTAATCTCAGAAGCCTCCAACCCCAAGAGAAAAGGACGCCATTTCTGTATGTGTTTAACACAAGTAATCAGTTTTGCACAGTAAAGTAACTATATATTTTACTGCTTGGCAACAATTTGCTAGAGTATCTCTTGAATGAACACTCTTGATGCAGTGCTGTTTGAGGGGCCAGATGTCACAAGTGTTCAGCTTTGGCTTGTGCCATGGGCAATTCTAGAATAAGGGTTTTAGGGGTGCTGAACCCAACCCACTGAGCCACACCACCCACTCTTTAAAAAAACTACAAAACAAAAGCTGTACATGAATTTGAGGAGAGATCCCAGGAGGGTTGAGTGGCAGAATAGTCAGAATAAAAAATCAGACTAAATTCAGAAGCACAACCTTTTATACACAGGAGACAGATGTGTACCTTTCATTGTAAACATCTTTGCAGCAGGTAAGAAGATAAAACGGTTGGGTTAACATTTTTACATATATTTTTTTTTTACCTAAAATGTTTTCTTCATCTTCCCATCTCTATCTCTGTCCTCCCATCTATCATTTAGAGCCACTCCCCCGTCCCCTTCACTAGCATTTTGATGAACCCAAATTTGCTTCTTTCCATCCACATCTCTCCCATCCATCTATGTCTCTATCGTCCATCCCCCCTTTCCTCTCTGTCTCCATGTCTCTGTCTGTCCCTCCCTTTCTCTGACTACCCATCGGCATTCCGTTAGTCTCATGAAGTGTGATTTGTCTTTCCTGGGAAAATCCATGATTCTTTCCCACTCACCCACTCAGAAATGAACGTGCACTATCGGTCCACCACACCCCCCTACAACATCCCCCCCCCCCCAGCTTTGTTTCCTACTATCAGCCTTTTCCCAGCTCACACATAAAAGCCTGTATCACTTCCTCTTGAACACATGGAGCAGGGTCTTCAGAGGCTTTTTAGCCCCTGTGTTTGATGTTAATGCTCTGACAGTGTGCTGCTGCAGGTGAGCGGTGGATCCATTACTCTTCCGTTCTGAGTGCGATCATTTGTTCAGACCGTCTGGAAAGTCCTGAAATCTGTTCTGCTTTTGGTCTTTTGGTTTGGTTGGTTTAAAGCAGGTTACTGAAGCTCAGCCTGCAATGCTCAATCACAAACTTGTCAGATCATCCAGAAAACACCCTCTAAAACACTAAGCAAGATTTTCATAGACGGAAAAAACAGATTCAGAATTCTAACAAAGTGAAACTAGCACAGTTTTGAAAGGTCCACCATTTCTTTTTCTCTACTTCCTGTCTGCGTTCTACTCTCTTTAATTTCACTCATTAGCACAGGAAGCTATAGTGCCCTTCTCTGTGGACGAGAATGGACTAGGATGCACTTAGACAAACTTAAAAGCCATGGCTAAATAAACTCTCTGTAAAAGATCTCACCGTTATTTCTTCTCTCTTCTGCATTTTCTACTGTTTTGCCATGATAGCTTTTGTGTTCTTCTCTGAATAAGATAAGCTTCTGTACTGATGTCTACGTAGATGCTCATCTGTTTGGCCAACACAGAAAATTGCTTGACAAAAAAAAAAAGAAATCTGTCAGTTTCGGATTTTTCATTAATTCTCAAAAAAAAAAAAAAAATCAGACTCAAAGGGACCTTGGTCGTAAAAAAATGGTTATAATTATTTGTCCTAGCTCGTATTTCTCTATAAAGACATCAGAATATGTTAAGGCCTACAGTTATGTGTCATGTTCATGTTCAAGTGTAAACTGAGATGGTGAACAATGAGGAAATGGATGTAGTATTTCTGGAATGATAATGGACTTTTTCCCAAATGAGCTCTCTCTCCCTCTGCTCTTTCTCTCTCTCTCTCTCTCTCTCTCTCTCTCTCTCTCTCGTTCCGTCTCTATCTCTCTCTGTCAGTCTCTTTCTCCCTCCCCCTCTGCCTTTTACTACATAATTTAAACACAGCTGCTGTTATTACACTGTGTGAATATTTCATAATGAATGATACAGAATACAAAAAAATAATACATCCCATATGCACTGCATGCTGTAAGTATCAATGTAACAATAATAATAATAATACACTTAATGCCAGCATTGAGCTGTGGAGCAGTGTAACTGTGATGGTGCTCCATCCAATACCTTTGGGAATATTTGGAAAGTTTAATATTTGGGGACGAGGTAGGGTGGTGATCATCCAACGTCCTGACCTCTGATCATAGCAGTACTAGTGGAACGATCTAGTTGAAATCATTTGCTGGAAAATAATGAATAAGTAATGAATGTAAAGGTGTCCACACAGAGCAGGGGTCTCAAACTCGATTCAAAACGATATTTTGTGGCCCACTACTTTAAATCAAATTTTAGTGTTAGTGTGACCCAGTGGCGTGCAGTGAATATAGTGGGTACCCCGCCACCCCGCCACTTAATACACATCAACAGCCCACAAATACAGCTACAAACTACAAAAGCAGACAGTAGACCCAACAATAAATGCTTAATTTGCCTACAAGTACAACCGTTCAACAAAGATCACTCATTTGTATGTATACAGTACGCCAGAGCAGCCAAAACATTAAGTACACACAAAAACTCACCAGTCAGGCGGCCTATTATTGTAAATTAGATTCATATTGAAGGACAGCCTTAAAAAGGGCTTTTTAATATGATGTGACACAATATCTGTATGATTTGCAGTCGCAATTCCATGATAGTTAGCTAACTATTGAATTAATCCAGCATGAGCTCCGTTTATGACTAAGCAACGCGTAATGCCAAGCTCAGAGTACACGACATTTTTGTCCCTCACAATGTTCACTATGTCAGATTAAGCAGTTATTTTCGTTTTGCTTCATTCTCGGGAGACTGGCAACACTACACGTTAGTCACCGACCAACCATTGTCCGCGTCCTCGCGTGAGTTCGTAGGTCATCGCGGGGGAGAAGCATAGAATCTGAGAATCACTGCTAAAGAAGCTATTTGTGTGATGGAAGCACTTTTGTGCTGAAAAAAATAAAAAAAGGGGGAAAAGCGACTGTGGGCTCATTCCGGGGTGACCCAAATGGACATTACATGCTTTTTGTACTCCAGAGAGAACTTATGGTATGGTAAAGATGTAGCTATTTAGGTTTCAGTGAATGTAAACAGAATATTTCATGGATAAAATAGATTATTAAATGATTATTAGATTATTCTTCTGTTTCTCTGGTCCTGCGAACTTCAGGAACAACGTCCTGCTTTCTTTTCCGGTGTTTACATCTGTGCGCCACAGAGCGCTCTGTCTTCCTATTGGTCAGAGTCAGGGAGCAGGTCGCGTAGCATGTCAAACTAGGCGATAAAATACAAAAAATTCTAACATGCTAGTCTTTCCGTCGGAAGCTCCGACAGCGGCGCTTACGTCAAATTACTGATCTGTGTCACACTACATGGACCTTTGTCGCTCACGACAATAAATTTCGGATCCGACGGACGCAATGTGTCGGTGCCGACAAAATCGGGTCAAAATTCGGCTAAAATCGTGTAGTCTGATCCGGGCATAACACCTTCAACACAGCGCAGAGAAGGGGTTACACAGCCATGGCCCCGCCCCCGTAGTGAAAATCATGAATCTGATTGGTTAGACTGTTCTTCGACTTTGCTAATAGATTCATTACTACACCCTTCTCAAAATCAGGAGAAGGGTCACGCAGTCACGCGGGGGAAGAAGCTATTTTTAAAAACTTTGATTATTACCCCTTCTCTGAAGGGTTAGAAGGGCCTCACTGCACACCACTGGTGTGACCCGCCCGCAAGAAAGATGCACCCTCTCCCCGTCCCCCAGCACATCTCATCCTATCCATTTCAGTGGAAAGAGCCGCTTGAACGCTGCCCAGCCCTCTGGCAAAAAAGTTCAGCAGATTTAAAGAACTATAGATTACAGTGAGATTAAAAATTAAAAATCTTTAACTTATGATTGACTACATCTGTTGCTTATTTAAAATCGTCATGGATACGCCCACACAGCGAGCTGAGAGATCCGGTGTTCTGTCGAGTTGTGCTACCCTGTCAAACCATGCTACCCTTTTGTGTATAGTTAAAGGTAAAACTACAAAAGAAGCACAATATTAGAGCATTTGTCCAGTAAAAGTTTATGTACTATTTTTGGATATCCTAAATCAACGTATCAGGGTAAAGGTTTGAGAGTGTGTGTAGTGTTTACTATAATCTGTTTTTGCTATTTTTTTTTTAGATTTTTTTACTATTATTAATTGTCATTACACTTTGACAGTGTAATGACAGTGAGTTCAGGTTGTTAAATGCACAAAAACTACTAGACAACACAGGAGAGATAATAAAAAAATGAAGGTTAGCGCATGCACAGTGCCTATAGGAAGCACATATCGATGGATAGCATTGCTCGACAGAACACAGACATGGCAGAAGGCGTTGAAGAAAAAAACGTTCAGTGAGTCCATGCCCTGATGCGGCCCAGCCTCAAACTCCAGCGCACACATAAGACGAGTTTGAGACCACTGATATAGAGCATATCCCATATGCCATTCACAATTTTTGTACCTCTAATTTTGCCATTTTTACCATAGTGTAAGTTTGTTCTTTTCATTCAAACTTTCAGTAGAAACTCTCCAAAATGACTTTTTTTATAACAGTTTTTTTTCTGGTTTTCCTACAAAGTCAAACTATTTTTGTCCTGGAAATGTATAAAAACAAGCACACACAGACACACACAGACTAGTCCCTGAACAACTGGTGGGGTGATGTGCAGATTTCCTATTAACTCCCTTATTAAATCAGATGTGAGTGTTTAAACACCGTGGCTGTGTTGTATGTCATTGACTGGATGTGATGGTGGAAACACCTCAGTCGGAGAAGCCTCAATGTGTCAAGATGTCACATCTACGCTGTCCCTTTATTCCAAAGTGTTTAACAGAGCATCTGTCCCAGTATGTATGTGTGTGTGTGTGTGTGTGAGTGAGTGAGTGAGTGAGTGAGGAAGTAAAAGAGAGATAGATCTCAAGCTATCAGAAAGTGTGTTTTAAGAGTTTCTTTCTTATGCCTGACTGAACATTTTGAAGACATATTTGATGCATATCCATCAACCTATTTGGAAAGATGTGCCATAGATCTCTTTTTATTTACCCTCAGGGTTCTACAGTTATTGCAGTTTCAGTTTTGGTATATGTCCCTTACACTGTGCCAACATTTCTTTTTTTTTTGCTTTTTTTATTTCAAATTTTTCCCATTTTCTCCCCAATTTACACTGCCAGTTACCCAACCCACTCATTAGGACTCTCCAACACCCTCCTGGAGGGTGAAGACAAACACATGCTTCCTCTGATACATGTGAAGTCAGCCACCGCTTCTTTTTTTCGAGCTGCTACTGATGCAGCATTGCCAAGTAGCATCACAGCGCACTTGGAGGAAAGCGCAGCGACTCAGTTCTGATACATCAGCTCACAGATGCCCTGTGCTGCAGACATCACCGTAGGAGAGATGTGGGGAGAGAGCGCCAACTACCCACCCAGAGAGAGCAGGGCCAATTTTGCTTCCTCTGAGCGCCGGCAGCTTGATGGTGTAGCTGCATGAGCGGGGGTTCGATCCTGCGACCTCCCGCTCATAGTGGCAGCGCTTTAGACCGCTGGACCACTTGGCGCGCCAACATTTCCTAATGACCCGACCAATAGTAATACTTCAAATACTTCAATACTTTTTACATTGACTTTCATTGAAAGTTTAGAAGGTTTTTTTTTTCTCTCTGCTGTAAAGTTGCTTTGTTTTGGAGTTACTTGTTTTTTATTGGACAGCAACAATATGCAGTATGTTTATCTAGTGCAAGGATGCCTCTGGAACCTGATAAGGCTAAAAGCTAACACTATTCATTTATGAAATGAGAAAATAAAATGTCAGTCAATAATATATATTTTTTTCTCTTCAGTTCTGTGTAACCCTATCTAAAAATGCAACTCTAAATGCTGAGTTAATGGCCATTTTAGACAAGGAATGTTGCTGTGTATGTGTCAGTTTTTAGTTGAAGGCTTTTTACTGTTCCTTTATAACGGTTTGTTACAATGTCTTATTGTGTTTTTTTATCCTCTTTTCCTCTTTTTATTATCCTCTTTTTATTTGTGTGTCTTTCTTTGTTTGTGTATCACAACTTTTGCCTGATTTTAATACATAATGTCTGTCATGGTTTGTACAGAATGGCAGACACGTGCAGATACTGATAAAAGTAAAATATGTTTATTATAACAATAAACAGATGTAATCGTAGTCGATACAGAAATATGGGTGATCACCAGTAAACAGAGCAATGAAGACAAAACCATACCATAAACGAGAAACAGTCCAGAGTTCATACACGAGAGATCCAATGTCAGAGGTAATCCAAGAGGCAGTAGTGAACACACAGTCCAGGTAATACACAAGCAATCCAGTATCAGAGGCAAAGGCAATAATCGGCGTCGAGAAAACAAAAAGCAAGGTCATACACAAGATAAACTGAAGACAAGAGATATAGAACGCTTTGTAATGAGGAGAACCTACAATACGCGGCGTGGTAGTCTGTTTGGCGTGCACCTTTATAGTGCCAGTAATCAGTATTCGGGACTTCCTGGAGCATTCTGGGTAGTGTAGTTGTTGACCTGAGAACCTCCGTTAGAGCTTGGTGTGGAAGGGACAGAGGAGCTAACAGCACCAGACGTGACAATGTCTTTGGGGTGTATTTGGAAAACCAAAAATAAAAAGTAACTTTTTATGTTAATATAAAAATTCTCCTTGATTTCATACACACATAAATAGGGACTATATTAAAGGGTAAAAATTGTTTGACAGACTTTCTTTGGTAATATGAAACAATGCATAAATATTTAAGGGAAATGCTTCATGGCATATAAAAAGCTACTAAAAGGGATGTTTTAAGTCACCATTTGTTCTATCACACTAATGGGAAAAGTAAACACAGTCTAGTTGAGATAACATTACACAACATTAAAATAGTTTGATATGTCCCAGTTTACTTCAATAACAAGCCAACATTAAAAGGAAAAAATAGACCCATCTCTGAGTTGAACATGCTTTCTTTTCTGAGGACAGAGCCATGCGGATGAGTGGAGGGGTTGTTCTGTTGTTCTTTGGACGGCCATCAATGCTGCAGGCACTCAGAGCGATGGCCCAATTACCCAAATGCAGCGTCAGGGCCTGGCCAAGTAGGCTTGACGCTGCCCTTTAATTCTCACTAAAAACTCTGTTCAGTTGGCACCCGCTCGCTTGTTTTTCAAAGCCTGTCTTGTGGACGGATAAAGAAAATACTTTTGGCTTATTTACTGCTTCTCAGTGGGTTGATTATTGCGCTCGGACCAAAAGCAGCGGCGATAATTGAGCCATTTATATCTGCGTGCTTGATTATGAGGTCTGTGTTAGGGTCTAATTCTGTCACCACAGAATCCCAGTGTCTGGGGCTCGTATGATGGCGGGAGGGGGTGTAGGAGTCGACAGAATCAAGGATGAATGCTTTTAGAGAGGTGGATTGTTTGGAAGGATCTTTTATTAACAAGTTTTATTAGTTTTGTTATTGGCTATTTAACCAATACTATAAAAATGAATGTCATCAGTGTCCCACAGAGACCACATCTCTTAAAAATGTGCAACTTTACTAGAGAAAGTGGGAGAAAGAGCAAAAGTCAATTAAAAAAAGATTTCATTTAAACTAATGTTGGGGGATTTCTGTTGGTCTATTTATCATTAAATTATGACAATGAAAGATTGCCGAAAAATACCCAAATTGAAATGTAAATTTATTGTTATTTAGATGTTATTTATTATAATGACTCTAACAACTTCCAAATTTTTTATTTCTTATTATTTCTTATTTATTTTAAATATTTATCCCATTTTCTACACAATAAACAAGTCCAATTACCCAACCCACCCATTAGGACTCCCCCTATCACTAGTTATGCCCCAACACCAGGAGGGTGAAGACTAGCACATGCCTCCTCCGATACATATGAAGTCAGCCACCACCTCTTTTTAAACTGCTGAAGATGCAACATTGTTAAGTATCATCACAGTGTGTAAGGAGGAAAGCGCAGCGACTCGGTTCTGATACATCAGCTCACAGATTCCTTGTGTTGAGCAGCATCACCCTTTATAGTGATGTGGGGAGAGAGCGCCATCTACCCACCCAGAGAGAGAGCAAGGCCAATTGTGCTCTCTCAGGGTTCTGACAGCTGATGGCAAGCTACATGAACGGGATTCGAACCAGCAATCTCCCAATCATAGTGGCAACGCTTAGCCTGCTGGACCACTTGAGGCTAACAAGGTCAAATTCACCATATGTTAAAATTAAAAAATGGCAAAAAAAGAGATGCAAGATTTTTGCAGCATTTTTTTTGACAGAAACAATATGAAAAATCTTGCGGATCAATGTGGCAAAATGTTTCTGATGCAAAGGGAGGTTTTTCATTTTCTATAATATTCTCTCTCTCTCTCTCTCTTTTCCTCTCTCTGTCTCCTGCTCTCGCTCACCCCTGTAGGGCTTGCTGTACACCTCTGTGCTGTAATTATGGGCAGAGGCTCTGTGGGCCTCCCTGATCAATTACAGGTCAGCCTGCCGGCCTCCACTTCCCTCCGGCTACAGTCTTTCATCTGCTCTACACATCTCTCTCTCGCTCTGCCCCTCTATTGCCCTGTACTCTGTACTCCCCCACTATCTTATGTTTCTAAAATTGCTGTCTGTTCCTCTCTATCTCCGTTGTTGCCCACTTTTTCCTTTTCCTACTCTGCATCTTTTAAATTGCACATCCGTATGCGCTTCTCACAGTCGGATCATTATTTTAAAGCCCAGGGTGTGTGGTGTAATCTCCAACACAGTAATTGAATATGCTGCTGTTTTCATTCCTCTATGCTGGGCCGGTACACTGTTGGAAATGCAGGTGCTTCAAGGGGTTGTTGGAGCAATATCACCGAAGAACCAAGTTTGGTGCTGTATAGAACTGCGTTTGTAATCGAGATATGAAGTAATTTGAAAGTAAAGAACCTTTACATCAAGAGCTTTTGAAGGTTTCTTACCGTGAATGTTCCTCACATCCCTATTACAAACATGGTTCTTTATGGAACCGAAAGTGTTTTATCTATGGTTTCACACAGAGAACACTAGATAGGCACCCTTGTGTTGTAGTACTCAGATCTGGTTTTGAGAACATTAACATTTGTTAATTTTTATATGATGAAAATATCTTAATCTGGTCTCTACCTCAGCCACTCTTGGTCTTAATCTTGACTTGGACTCGCTCTGGTGAAGGCCTTGACTCAGACTTGGCTCTTGCACTAACTAAAACTAAAAATTAACTAAAACTAAAACCATTCATCCTATCAGTCACTTATTTATTAATTAGTATTCATTATTAATCGTAAAAATGAAATGATTTAACTCTGATCCTTGAACCTTTGAGTAAACTAGGTGGGTACCACTTTAAAATAAGACTACCTTTATAAGGGGTTTATAAATGGTTTACAATGAGTTTATTAATGCTTACTAATTAGGTTGTAAATGCCTTAAAAATCATTAATAATCAGTTATAACACATATGTAGAAAGGGCAACAATATAGATGACTGTGTAATATAGTCACTATTTGGCAAACAACAGGTCATTGGTGCCCTTTCTACCGTATCTATGTGTTTCTGATTATTAATGATTTTTAAGGCATTTACAACCTAATTAGTAACCATTAATAAACTAATTGTAAACCATTTATAAACCCTTTATAAAGGTAGTCTTATTTTAAAGTGGTACAACTAGATGTAACTGTGTTAACTGGCAGTTCACTTACCTGTCTTACACATATACACATATACTGATGTATCCCTCTTTATTTTTTAGTATTTATTTACTTCACAGTGTTGTAAATGCTTTATGCTGTGATATCCCATTCAGATCTGACACCTACTCAATAGACATTCTGCTGTTTTTATAGGTTTTGTCTTTCATAAAGCTCAGCACTTTCTGTTTGGGATCAATGAAATTCCAAAGTGTACTCAGCCATACTTTTTTTTGCGCAGTCCCATCAAAACTCATGGTTTCCTGTTTACAGGGCCACCTTTATTTAAAGTGGATGTGATTGTCTATTCACATAGACAGTTTCAAGCAGATGCTGCTGTTTCACAACCATTAATACCCACTGCAGTGTTCTGTGACTTTATTAACACTTACATATGGAATGTCCCATCCGTCTGGCAACCACAATTAGACCTCGCTCAAACTCTGGTAATTCAGTGATAACATCTCACAACTTGGCGTTGGTGTTCCTAAGTCGTCCCCTTGAGTAACACTTCATGATCGTTATGCCTGTCACTTTTGACATGTCAGTGTTTGAGTCAGTGTTTCAGGATTTCAGTTTAAAGGGTTTAACAAAAAATGTTGCATTAACTATATTAATTGGCCCTTCATTTCCACAGATAAAAAAAAAAAACTAAAACTGATTAAGGAATATTTTAACACTTGGCCTGAAGGTTTGAGATGTTTTGCCATTCTTTTACAATGGTTGTTGCTTTCTTGTGGATCTTTCTAGAAAATCTGCTCACCTGGGTTCAGGTAAGGTGACTAAGTCTGATGTTTAAGAACTTTTTTTTTTGTTTAAAGAAGTTCTCGGGTTGCTTTTGCCATATAAGCACCGCCCAATTAGCTGTGTAGTGTTTGACAGAATCTGATCAGAAAACCCTATACACTTTAGAATGAATCCAGGGTCCAGCAAGAAATCTGTCTAAAACCTGTTCATCAGAAACTTAAACTAGTCTATATATATATATATATATATATATATATATATATATATATAGGTTTTCACAAATGTTCACTACACAGTACATTTTTAATTTGAGCACATTGCATTGAAACCTTTTAGGTGGTTGCGATATATATAATAAAATATATAAAAGTAGCCCAAAAAAAATGCATACCATGTCCAGGGCAACTCGGGTTACATAGGCTATTTAAGATATTTAATAAATAACTAATATGTAAATAATTAACAGACTTAATGGCAATTTACATCAATAAAAAATTATATTTTCCTGAAAATAACAACATAAATCTCTTATAATATGCTTTGTAATTTTATATACGTCAACTAATAAAATGTCCTGCAAAATCTGTCAAGGTGCAGTTAAACATGCACTGGATCATAACCCTGAGCAATACACACTAAGAAACATAGGAACAGATTTGTACTTGAAAAAATAGTACACTGCTTGTTGCTGTTACCTTATGTACAACATAGTTTGTTTCAGTGAAATTTTTTTTTGTACCCATGTTTTTTGTACCAGTAAAGATTAGAAACATTATCAGCAACTGAATATGTGTGAAGAACTTAATGATCCAAAATTGTCTGGCTTTCAAATGAAAACGTATGATTGATATATATATATTGTTTATTAATGCAGTGATGCAGAATACTGAATGTACCTTTTATCTGGTTAAATGGTACAAATCTGAACTTCCTGCTGTAAGGAAAGACTTCAGAGGGAACACAGCTGATCCTGTAAAAAACAATATTATACCTTTGAGGGTACAATTAGGAAAAGTATACTTTGAGTACAATAAAATCAGTTTTTTAGTGGTTTGGAAACATGACAAAAATAATCATGACTAATCAAAAAATATTTGATGATAAGTAGATTACTAAAATAATATTAGTTGCATTAGTTTTGCACAAATGCGCGCTGTTCTTCTTCTGTTGTTCTTCTTTTTCTGGGGGGTGGAGGGGTGGGTGCTGTTCTCCTTCAGTTGTTCGAATCAGACAGTTTTTCGCGCCTGACACTTTGGCTGAACTTTACCATCTTTGACTAGGTCTGCCTAACAACAAAGCGATCTATATTCTGATTGGCTCAACGAGAGTACATTATAATATACAGCTGATGGATTGGCAAGCGTGAGAAATACCATGTGCAAGCGTGAGACCTGAGAACACTGGTTGCATCCCTAGAAGCAATCCCATCATCAATAACCACAAATGACTTGAGTTCTATTAGCAGTCATTCTTGCCTATGCAATAACAATACCTCCACCATGTTTGACAGACGATGTTGTATGCTTTAGATCATGAACACCCTTTTGTTTTTGTTTCTGTCTAATCATGGCTTCATCTGTTCAAAGTATTTTGCTCCAGAACTAACCAGACATGTTATTGGAGAAATAAAGCTGAAGTGATAAAGCTTCACTGAACATATTTGTGCTGATTTGCAGTGATCAAGCTCGTTTGAGCTACTTTGAAGTGTGTTGAAACGACGAAAAGCAATTGAACAGCTCGGAGATTAGAAAGTGTGATGAAGCTCCACGTCTGAACGTCTTTGAAATTTGTAATGAAGGTCTACTGAACCTCTGTCTGTCTATCTGTTTAGATAGATAGATGTTTGTATATCTATATAGCTATATGTATCTATATCTGTATCTATATAGCTATCTGTATGTCTTCTCTGCCTGTGAGTAAGTACCATATTTTTCGCACTGTAAGGCGCAGTGCATTATAAAGCGCACTATCAATAAACGTCTATTTTAAGGTCTATTTTCATACACAAGGCGCACTTGATTATAAGGCGCATTTTAAGAGGCGCTACAAGGAACTATGAAGTCAGCAGATCTTGGCGGGGAGGGGGGGGGATGGTGGGTGTAGCAAACTTAGTTAAGTAAAGTTAAGCTAAGTAAACAAAACTTTCAAATGAGCGATGGATGTTAATCAACACAGTTTTCTCTTCTGAAAACTGTTTAATTGGGTGAATAAAGAGCTTCTGTTTATTTTCAGTAAGCTTAGATTCCTGAATTTCTCCAGCACTAGGGCTGTAGCTTTAGCATTAGCAGCTAACCACTCCAGCAGTGCTATTCAGGGTTAGGAGCAGGCTACAAGCCGAAAATACTCCCATTTGAACAGGGAAATAGCCGTTAGCGGCTAATGCTAATGCTTCTCTAGCTCCGTTCTGGAGAACTAAACTGAGACTCCTAAATAATGCTGCAAAGTGGCTTTACTGCTCCTTACAACCTGACTGGAAAAGACGCACTGGATTAAAAGATGCACTGTTGATTTTATAGTGTGAAAAATAGGGTATATATGTTGATTGGAGGTATGTTTGCTGCACTGCCTGGGTGGAGGGTGGATTAGACGTGGGCAGCTGAACCCGCTGGCAATGCCAGGTCTGTGTTCCTGGCTGGCATCAGCAGTGACACTATGAGACACTGATGGCACTAAATCATGGTAATTAGGCGATAGACGCACCCCTGTGATTAGGGCATCCCGCATGGCCCAGCATCTGTTAAACACACACACACACACACACTCATGCATATACTACCACCCAAAACTACAGAGAGAGAGACAAAGAGAAGTGGGAGGAGGAAGCAGGTGTGCAGCAGGAGAGAGAACGAGTGTAATGGAGGAGGAGGTGGAAAACATTCGCTCCACATACAGTATCCACTTTATTACCATCTCATATCTAACTCTTACACTCATTGGCCACATTATGAGGTACATCTACTCTATACAGCAGGTCCACTATATAGATGTCCAATTACAGTCCAGCAATTTAGCTGCTTCTGCTTCTACATTCATCACTGGTCACCACACAGCTACTGTTGCTGGGATGCTATTAGTGGTGGTGAACTGTTCTCAGCACAGCAGCTTCATTGACTTGGTGCACTCTGAAGGCCAAATTATACTTCTGCACTGAACCTATGCCGTAGTCTATGCCGTAGCTTGACACGCACCTCCCTGGAAATGTAACTATGTGATGCGGACAGCCACTGCTGTGATTGGTCCACACATTCCCACCTTCATGGTTATATGGAATATGGAAAAAAAAATCTTACCACAATATAGTTTTTCATATCAATCGATATCGATATGTATCACCAGAGGCGTGCAGACATAGACATCAAGCACCACCAACTCTGCCCTTTATCAACCAAAGTGCCCTTTTGAAACTTGTTTTTTTTTTTAAATATTATTATTATTAAGATTTTACTGAGGCCGGTTTGAAATGATCTTTTGAAAACCTGAGTGATTAAAAACGAGTGAAAACAGAATGCCCTGATATCAGCTCGCACACACCTGACCTCTCTCACGTGACCCTGCGCAGTTCAGGGAGTCTTCAGCACAGCACGCACGGCAACAGCATGGATTCTTCTCCCCCGTGTCCCACCAGCCAGGTAACATACACATCAAGTAAAATCCTACCGTTTGCCCTCTAAGCCCAACGTGAAATCATTTTGTTGTGCAGTAAAATGTCTCATACAGCACCACATGCGCTAAAAAGTGCCCTTTTCCCCCCTGAGCACTTGCCCCCCCAAAATGTCTTTGCCCGCCACTGTGTATCACAATGTAAATTACTTTCTGTCAAACTTAAAGTTTTTTTTCTACCTGTAAGTGAGAGAATAAAGAAGTTATCAAAAAATTTTGTTCAAATTTGATTTAGTCAGAAGTTAACAAATGAACATTAGAACATTATATACAGTAACTGTATAAATAAAAATAAAACACGCTCTAAGCCGTGGGCGTCAACTTAACCGGACATAATACTACTCCAGCCACATGGTTGTTTCAGCCTGGCACTAAATGTCACAGATACCCAGGCAGGTAGACGAGGAGGCGGACACAAGTGCAGGTAAGAGTGATATAAATAATTTATTAAATAAATAACAAATAAACAATGAAACAAGAAACAAGTAAACACTTAAAGATAAACGAATAACCAAAAACCAAAACAACCCAGTGAAACTAGAGAACATAAACTAAGTCAACAAGAGATAATAATAATAATAACAAAATAAACCAGGAATATATATATATAAGAAAATTAACGAGAAACAGAATAAGTACTAAACTAAATAAGGCAGGGATATACTGTATACAGGGAATATATTTACACAGCAAAAACAACAAGAAGCAAAACACTAAGCAGGGAACTAGGGAGCGACGAATGAAACAATGGATAAAAAAACAGGAAACTAGAAATAAACAGAAAAACACAGAATAGGGAGCAAGGGAAACAAACTATGAATAAACACTGAACTAGGGCTATAGCAACACAGAAACGCGGAGAGACAGACAACAGAGGAAGGTGCAAAGACCGACCGAGGACAAGGTGGCAGAGGAGGGCTATTTATAGTAACATAAAACACACTAGAATTGGAAACACCTGGGGAAGGGGCGGAGCTACAAATGAGACACAGGTGGAAAAGTACTGAGACGGGAGACACAGGGGAGCACAGGTCACGTGGGGAAGACACACAGAGACACGAGACGAGGCCAAGACGTGACACTATACCTATTCTCATTGGCTTTTTTTTGTTCGTTTATGTCAAAAACATTACTGGAACAAGTTGTATTAATGTTTTATTGACTGTGGCTTTTGAGGGAAAAAATAAATTCGATATAATTATCGTAATCGTTTTATCGCACAGCACTACGCACAACATAAAAACAAGCTCCACTGGATAGCACACTCTCACTGGATATGTGTAGGCTGCAGGTTGTGTAACTGGATGTGTGCATGTCAGTAAATGCAGCATTAATGTAGAAAAGTACATTAAGATATTAAAGCAACATATGCTTCCTTCACGGTAATATGCTGTTCAACTGTGACCAAGTGCATAAATAATGGGTTAGGCATCACAGCATTAAAAATAAACATTTACCAGATTAGTATGCTGAGGCAAACCAACTAATATGGACACCAACTAATATAGGTTTCTTTAGCTAAAAAGTAACATTTTAATTGATTTGTACTAATTTTTTGCCCTATCCAGGCCTATAGGTCTGTGATCCATGCAGTTTAAGAAGAGTTAGAAAGTCTTGTCCAACGTAAATGTCCTGACCTTTTGCCAGAGTAGAGCTAGAGACTGTATCCCATCATCAACTTATAGATTTACATTAGATTAGGAAGGTATAAAAAGTAAGACATGATGTTGAGAGACACAGGAAAAGCAAAAAGAAAAAGAGTGTTCAGCCTGCAGTCAGGCTGGTAATGCTGAAAGGAAGCCAGTGATAGCACTCACCTGATACACACTGCATTAAATCAGCTTTAAAAATTAAATTCAGTGGAATGGAAGGGAGAGAAGCGTGTTTCTGGGTAGAGTAAGAGGTTAAAGTAGAGCAGGAACGAGCTGCAGTCAGTAAGGCCACAGCACAGCTCCAGGCGTGCAGGCCGGCTAGCTGGCTGGAGAAAAGCTACTCGCTACTCCAGAGTGACCCACATAATGAAGGCCAGTCTAGAGAGGGAAGTGTACGTGTGTGTCTCGTTCTGTGTGTGTGTGGGTGGGTGTGTATGTGTTTGTGCGGCTGTGTTGCTCCAGGTGTATAGATGGCAGAGCAGATTTTGCGTAGAGCTTCATTCACATATTCAGCAGAACCTGCTCTGTGACGGCATATTAACCTGATTATTCTCACACACTGATTCATGCAAATATAGACACACAATAGTGTGTGTTTTTTCTGATTTTATTTTTGTTTTTCTTGTGGAGTGTGATTGCAGCTGAGCAGTGTTTCTGTGATTTAACATACTGTATATTTATAGCAAAAAAGGTTATTGTTTTGGGGAAAACTGTACAATTAGATTGAAGCTCTAGTACCCAGTTGGGCCACCTTTAGCCTGGATACAGAATAAGGTGTGGTTGATCATGGGGGTGTAAGGGCTGGTGCCCGGCCGCAGTGTCCTCCAGGGCATCGGAGGGCGCGCCAGGCCAGCGCCGAGGGCTAATTGGCTAATTATCAACACCTGCTTTCAACAGCTTATAAGCAACGCCAACTAGCCACTCGGCGCTGGATCTTTGAAGCTCGTGAGAACGAATCTATGCCGGTTTTCCGAGCGAGCCCCGGCTCTCTAACTCTATCTCTTTTCTCTTCGGGTTTGGTACAGCTGTGTAGAGCAGTGAGCTCCACGGCCGCCATCTACCTGTCTCTAGTTTGGTGGAGCAGAGCGGTGTGCTCTGTTCTGCCGCCCCTCTCGAGTCTCTGTGTCTGTGTGTGTCTGTGTGTGTGTTTCTCACCGCGAGGCGCGGTTTGTTTACCTTCCCTCTCCCGCGCTGTTCCTCCCTTCTCTGGTGGAGCAGCGTTTAATCCATAAGCACCTCAGTTCAGTTTTGTTTTCGTTGGAAGCCCCTTTTGTTTAGTTAATCCTTAACCTCGTCTCATAAGAGGTAGCCGCTTCCAGGCAAGCCTTATTTACGTATTCTCCCCCTCTCTCTCACTTTTGTTTTCTACCCGTTTTCCTCCTCCGCCCGTTTTCGTTGCTCCGCCCCTTTCGGCAGAGGTCCTTAAGAGTGATTAAAGCGGCTGCGTCCCAATCCACACGCTGGTTCAGCGGTTAGAGCATTGGGCCGCGACCGCGACAGCGTGAGTTCGATCCCCGCGTGGAGCGGGGTTTAATAATAATAATAATTATATATATATATATAATATTATTATATAATATTATTATATATCCTATTAATATATATATTAACGATTATATATTAATTCTTCTTCTTATTATTATTATTATTATTATTATTATCCTTTTTTTTCTTGGGTTTACCTGCTTCGAGATCTACTGCTCTGCACTTGGATTCTACAACCTTCTGGGCTACAGAAAGATCCAGCCCCAACATGGATCCAACAGAACAGTTGGATCTCGAGCAGGTAAAAATTGTCCTGGGGAACCAGGGGGTGGCAATAGGGAAGCATGAGCAGACCCTACAGCAGATCTTAGCCCAGCTGCGGGTTCTGACTACCATCCTGTCACAAAACCTGCTGCAACCCATACAGCCAGCTCCCCTAGGGTCTGCCCCTCCCCAGGTAGAGGAGCTTATGACTCTAGGTGGAATTGAGCCCTCGCTGCCCACCCCTGTGCATTATGGTGGGCAACCGGGAGGCTGCAGGGGCTGTTCTCCCTCTCAGGCCCTGAACGGCAAGCAATGGAGGGCTACATCCAGGAGGCCCTAGCCTTAGGTTTTATCCGGCCATCTACCTCCCCGGCCGGTGCCGGTTTCTTTTTTGTGTGCAAAAAAGACGGTGGGTTGAGGCCCTGTATTGACTACAGAGGCCTCAACAAGATCACTGTGAAGAACCGCTACCCCTTGCCCCTCATGTCATCTGCCTTTGAGGCACTGCAGCAGGCCACAATCTTCACCAAGCTGGACCTGCGCAGTGCCTACAACCTGGTCAGGGTCAGGGCGGGTGACGAGTGGAAGACGGCGTTCATCACTCCGTCCGGGCACTATGAATACCTGGTCATGCCATTCGGGTTGATGAACGCCCCAGCCGTCTTCCAGGGGTACATAAATGAGGTTCTTCGGGAAGCCTTGGACCGCTACATGTTCATCTACCTAGACGATATACTCATATATAGCCGGTCTGTTGACGAACACGTCATCCACGTCCGACGGGTGCTTCAGCTGCTCCTGGAGAACCACCTCTACGTCAAGGTTGAGAAGTCCCAGTTCCATGCGAAGACCATCTCCTTTTTGGGGTTTGTTGTGTCGCACAACACACTGCGCATGGATCCCACTAAGATCAAGGCAGTGGAGAGCTGGCCCCAGCCCACCTCGGTGCGCCTGGTCCAGCACTTCCTGGGCTTTGCTAATTTCTTCCGAAGGTTCGTGAAGAACTTTAGCTCTGTGGCCGCCCCACTGACCGCCCTGATGAGGAAGGCTTCGGGGCGGTTCAGCTGGTCCACAGAGGCCCAGGAGGCATTTGACGCCCTCAGGCGCCTGTTGACCAGGGCCCCAGTTCTCCAGCTGCCTGATCCGGGACTTCCGTTTGTCGTGGAGGTGGATGCCTCTGAAGTGGGCGTAGGAGCAGTCTTGTCCCAGAGATCGGGGCCTGGAGGCAGACTGCATCCATGCGCCTACTACTCTCATCGTCTTACCCCTGCCGAGCAGAGGTATGACGTAGGAGATCGGGAGCTTCTGGCCGTCAAGCTTGCCCTGGAAGAGTGGAGGCATTGGCTTGAGGGGGCTGAACACCCCTTTCTGGTCTGGACAGACCATAAGAACCTGGCTTATATCCAGCAGGCCAAATGTCTGAATCCACACCAGGCCAGATGGGTGTTGTTCTTCACCCGGTTCGACTTCATCTTGTCTTACCGTCCTGGGTCCAAGTACGTCAAACCGGACGCCCTCTCTCGCCAATGGGAGCCCCTCCCTCTTCCAGTGGAACCAGCCACCGTGATTCCCCCACCCAGGATCCTGGCACCCCTCCGTTGGGCTCTGTTGGATGCTGTTCGACGGGCCCAAGAGACCGATCCTGACCCGGGGAACGGTCCCCCAGGCCGAGACTTCGTACCATCCTCCCTCAGGAGACAGCGCATCCAGGGGCCACACGTACGCTAGAGTACCTGCGGCGCCGGTTCTGGTGGCCTCATATGGAGAGAGACGTGCGTTCCCATGTGGCCGCTTGTGAGGTTTGCGCTCGCTGTAAGGACCCCAGAACCAAGCCCATGGGTCTGTTGCACCCTCTGCCTGTTCCCTTACGTCCTTGGTCTCACCTGTCCCTTGACTTTATCACGGGGTTGCCCCCATCTCGAGGCAACACATGATACTAGTCATCGTGGACAGGTTTTCCAAGTCAGGACGCTTTGTGGCACTTCCCAAGTTGCCATCCGCGCAGGGAACAGCAGAGGTGCTGCTCGACCAGGTGGTCCGAATCCACGGGCCACCATCGGACATAGTCTCAGACTGTGGGGCTCACTTCACCAGCCGGTTCTGGGGTGCCTTCTGTCGTTTGTTAGGGGCAGAGGTCAGCCTCTCTTCTGGGTTTCACCCCCAGTCCAACGGTCAGACAGAGAGGGTCAAGCAGGATCTGGAAAGGACCCTCCGCTGTCTGGCTTCCTCTGCCCCCTCTACCTGGTCCGACCAACTGAAGTGGGCGGAGTATGCCCACAACACACTCTGGCACTCATCTTTGGGAATGTCGCCTTTTGAGTGCCAGTTTGGGTATGCTCCGCCTGCTTTCCCCGGACAGGAGACTATTACGGGGGTGTCCTCGGCCGACCAGACGGTCAGACGTTGCCACAGAGCCTGGAGGAAGGTGCGGGCTGCCCTCTTGTCTGCCAGGGTGACCCAGAAACGCCATGCAGACAGGAGGTGGCGGCCCGCCCCCTCATATAGGGTTGGCCAACGGGTCTGGCTATCGGCCAAGGACCTCCCGTTGCGGGGTACCCCACATAAACTGGCCCCGCAGTACATAGTTCCATTCAAAGGTCTTCACCGGATCAATCCGGTATCATACCGGCTCGCCCTGCCACCCGCCCTTAGAAGAGTCCACCCGACCTTCCACGTGTCCCGCCTTAGGCCCTACCTCTGTTCTTCGGGTCCGGCCGCTCCCCCGGGTCCCCGCACCATTGGTGGTGCCCCCGCCTACACCGTCCGTCAGCTCCTGGACTCCCGAAGGGTACGCGGGGGCCTCCAGTACCTGGTGGACTGGGAGGGGTACGGTCCGGAGGAGCGGTCCTGGGTGCCCGCTAGACACATCCTGGACCCGGAACTGGTTAGGGCTTTTCGGCGGGACCGTGCAGCGGGTTTGGGGCCGTCGGGTGCCGCCGGGGTCCTGTAAGGGCTGGTGCCCGGCCGCAGTGTCCTCCAGGGCATCAGAGGGCGCACCAGGCCAGCGCCGAGGGCTAATTGGCTAATTATCAACACCTGCTTTCAACAGCTTATAAGCAACGCCAACTAGCCACTCGGCGCTGGATCTTTGAAGCTCGTGAGAGCGAATCTATGCCGGTTTTCCGAGCGAGCCCCGGCTCTCTAACTCTATCCCTTTTCTCTTCGGGTTTGGTACAGCTGTGTAGAGCAGTGAGCTCCACAGCCGCCATCTACCTGTCTCTAGTTTGGTGGAGCAGAGCGGTGTGCTCTGTTCTGCCGCCCCTCTGGAGTCTCTGTGTCTGTGTGTGTCTGTGTGTGTTTCTCACCGCGAGGCGCGGTTTGTTTACCTTCCCTCTCCCGCGCTGTTCCTCCCCTCTCTGGTGGAGCAGCGTTTAATCCATAAGCACCTCAGTTCAGTTTTGTTTTCGTTGGAAGCCCCTTTTGTTTAGTTAATCCTTAACCTCGTCTCATAAGCGGTAGCCGCTTCCAGGCAAGCCTTATTTACTTATTCTCCCCCTCTCTCTCACTTTTGTTTTCCACCCGTTTTCCTCCTCCGCCCGTTTTCGTTGCTCCGCCCCTTTCGGCGGAGGTCCTTAAGAGTGATTAAAGTGGCCGCGTCCCAATCCGCTCGCTGGTTCAGCGGTTAGAGCATTGGGCCGCGACCGCGACAGCGTGAGTTCGATCCCCGCGTGGAGCGGGGTTTAATAATAATAATTATATATATATATATATATATATATATATATATATATATATATATATATATATAATATTATCATATATCCTATTAATATATATATTAACGATTATATATTAATTCTTATTATTATTATTATTATTATCCTTTTTTTTCTTGGGTTTACCTGCTTCGAGATCTACTGCTCTGCACTTGGATTCTACAACCTTCTGGGCTGGAGCTCTCCAACCCCCTTACAGGGGGCATAATCATATGGCATAAATGCTTGTTTAATGACAGTCCTTGGAACCCCTTCTGTGGCTGGAAAAGGCCGGCTGGAAACCGTATTGAGTGTATCGAGTACTACTACTACCAGTTACAATATAGGGTTGCAACTTATAACTTTACTGTGCAAAATGGAAGCTTTATGTTGCATGATTTCCAGACTTGGTGTCACCTTCTCTATGTGCAGAGGCATCTGGGATATACTGCGACATGTAGGGCAAATGTGTGCTGTCGTCAGAAAGATCAGTTTTCCAGATGTTTGCATCTCAGTAAATGCAGCATTAATGTAGAAAAGTACCATGAGACCTTAAAGCAACAAACGCTGTCCTCAGCGTCCATGTATTTCTCAGTAAGACAATGCAAAACCACATTCATAAATAATAGTTTATGCATCACAGTAATAAAACATTTTTACCAGATTAGTACGACGCTGAGGCAAGAGGGATGTACCAACCAAAAGTATCATCTAAGAACCTTTTTATAGAGCAACTGGGTAATCAAGGGGTAACTGCATAGTATCTATGCACTACCAAAATGTCTTCAGAAAACTAAGTTTACTATTACGATCCTGTCGTACAATTAAGACAGGTAGGAGCCAACACTCTAGGCATACGAACGGGATCATCCTGGAGGCGGTGGGGAAGGAGATGGGGAAGAATGAGCCGCCAGCACCTGAAAGATAGAAAAGGTACTGAATGAGTGTTCGTTATTTAAAGGCAGCTTATTGGATAAGTAATTAGGTGACGTAGCATTGTAAAGTCCATAGTAGAACTTTATTTTTTTCTAGTAAATATAAAACGAATAGTATCTGCCGTTTTAGTTGGATCACTGTGGGGGACACACACATATTACATAATCCTTAACCTATACCCCAGGCTGACCTGAACTATAATTCCTTTTAAAGAGAAAACTCAATCATAGGAAATCATTTTTTTCCTTCCTGAGAGAAAGAAACCACCATGGAAACACACAGCCACGCACACACACACACACACATTCATTTGTCTTGACATACACACAAAGCCATGTCCACAATAACCTTTCCATTTAACCCGAGGCTCTGGACTGCAGCCATGCTCCAGACACCAGCATTCGTTGATATTGCTGGTCAGTTGTTTTTGAGTATGATTTTTTATGTGGCACACTGTTATTATTTGTGAAATACAGTAAATACCTCATCAATATAGCTACTTTAAACAGGTATCTGCAGCACTGGTGTCTCTGTCCACTGTAATGTGTTTGTGTGTATGTGTGTGTGTGTGTGTGTGTGTGTGTGAAGATTGTCCATTGAAGAGTGCAGATAATGGAGGACAGAGGTAATAAACTCTAGCCCTTCCCTCACAAGACACAAGCGATCGATCTCCCAATCACTCTGCTGTGTATTCTTAATAAGCTAATCCATTCCACTGCGTGTGTTTGCCAAGCCACCGAAAATCCTTCAGCACACATGCACGCACACGCGCACGCACACACACACACACACACACTGAATCTGAATCTATCCATGGGGTGATTAAGAAAGGCAATTATATTTATCATGTATCTCTCCGTATCTGCTGTGTTCCAGGCTGTGTACCACTAGCAGCCTTTTAGTGGTGGCTACACTACTGTTGCTAGGAGCCAAGCAGAAAGAGAGAGAGAGAGAGAGAGAGAGAGAGAGAGAGAGAGAGAGAGAGAGAGAGAGAGAGAGAGAGAGAGAGAGAGAGAGAGAAAGAGACTGAGATAAAAGAGAGAGACTATGAGATAGAGGAGAGAGAGACTATGACTATAAAATGAAGGAGAGAATTTAACTACAAGATGAAGGAGATAGAGAGAGAGAGACTATAAAATGAAGGACAGAAGTTGATTACAAGATGAAGGAGATGGGGAGACAATGAGATAAAGATGAGAGAGAGAGAGAGAAAGAGACCATGAGATAAAAAAGAGAGAGACTATAAAATGAAGAAAAGAAGTTGACTACAAGATGAAGGAGATGGGGAGACAATGAAATAAAGATGAGCGATAGAGAGAGAGACTATGAGATAAAGAAGAGAGAGACTATAAAATGAAGGAGAGTAGTTGACTCACGATGAAGGAGATGGAAAGACAATGAGATTAAGAAGAGAGAGAGAGAAACAGAGATCATAAGATAAAGAAGAGAAAGACTATTAAATGAAGAAGAGAAGTTGACTAATAGATGAAGGAGATGGAGAGACAATGAGATTAAGAAGAGAAAAAGAGAAAGAAAGAGAGAGTATGAGATAAATGAGAGAAAGACTATAAAATGATGGAGAGACTACAAGATGAGCCAAGCAAGAAAGAGAGGGAGAGAGAGAGAGAGGGAGAGAGAGACAGAGAGAAAGATTGAGATAAAAGAGAGAGACACCATGAGATAGAGGAGAGACTATAACTATAAAATGAAGGAGAGAATTTAACTACAAGATGAAGGAGATGGAGAGACAATGAGATGAAAGAGAGAGAGAGAGAGACTATGAGATAGAGGAGAGTGACACTATAAAATAAAGGAGAGAAGTTGACTACAAGATGTAGGAGATGAAGAGACAACAAGATGAAGAAGAGAGAGAGAGAGACCTGCAAATGCTTTTGGTGCATCCAATAACATGATGTGCCATTTCTTTAGTTTCATTCTTATTGCTTAAAATACAGCTTATACACAACGATAAACTGTTGTAGTGCTTGTCCTATACATTCCCCACTGCTCCATACTCCACACAAGCGCCTGCACAGCTTGAATAAATCGATGCCGATTCTCTGTGCCGGTGACTGGAAACAAATATATGATTATGATTCATATCTTTTCAAAGGCTGCTTTATAATTCTGAATGTCAAATCCCAAAGTTAATCTGAAACCAGCTCTGCACTGCTCTCCTAGAACTGTCTGGTGTGTTTGCACTCTCAGATGTTTGATAGACATTGTTGGGATGGCACAGAGATTTCTGCCCATATTAGGGTGGAGAGAGAGACTATGAAACGAAGGAGAAAGAAAAAGAGGATGGTGGGAGAGGGTACATTATGCTGGAGACAGGCTAGGACACTACAGAGAGAGAGAGTAGACTATTAAAAAGAGAGAGTGGGGAATCCTGGCCTGCACTATAGGGCTCAGTGTTAAATATAGCTGTAATCAGTGGTCAGTGTTTAATGTTTAATACGGCCGCCGAGGCCCAAATGTCCTGCTGGCCCGCAGTTCTGCTTCTGCTTGTTTACATTGCTCTTTTTCTCTCTTTGACTTCCATCTCTGGCCGCGGGACGTGTGTTTGCTGGGCATTATTTGCTCGGTGTGGTGTGTGTGTCCTGGTGAGAGTGGGACCTGTGGAGGATTTTCTCTCTCAGTCTGGAGTCTCGGCCCTGCTCTGCCAATCTGGGTCACACAGGCACCATCTGTCTTGACAAGATTACTGGGGAGTAGGACAAGAAATCCTTTCTCTTTGGCCAGATTAAATATGAAATATAGGCCAGGAGAGAGGGAGGAGGCGATTGGGCCGTGTCTGAACTGTCTGGACACGGCCTGGGTCAAAAGGCCACGGAGCAGGTCAGCCGAGACTGGGGTCAGTCAGCAGCAGCATCCTTCTGAGATACTTCCTAGTACATGAGGGCTACTTCACTAGCGAGAAAGAGAGCATGATGTGATGAGATGAAGAGAGGATAGAGTGAGAGAGAGAGAGAGAGACTTTGAGATGATATACAGAGAGAGAGGCCATAAGGTGATGGAAAGGAGAGGAGATGAGATAATGGAGAGATATAGTGAGGCAGAGAAAGAACAAGAGAGAGAGAGAGAGAGAGAGAGAGAGAGAGATTATAAGATGATATACAGAGAGAGGCCCTGAGGTGATGGACTGAAGAAAAGATGGGACAATGGGGAGATATAGCAAGAGTGAGAAAAACAAGAGAGAGATAGATAGAGAGAGAGAGCGTGAGAGTGAGACTGTGAGATGATATACAGAGAGAGGGAGGCCATAAGGTGATGGGCTGAAGAAAAGATCGGACAATGGAGAGGTACATCGATCGAGAAAGAGAGAGAGAGAATGGAGAGATCTAGTGAGAGTAAGAAAGAGCAAGAAAGAGAGAATGAGATGATATACAGAAAGATAGGTCATAAGGTGATGGAAAGGTGAAAAGATGGAACAATGGAGAGATACAGCGAGAGTGAGAAAAAGCAAGAGAGAGAGAAAGAGAGAAACTATGAGATGATATACAAAAAGAGAGATCATATGGTGATGGAAGGAGGGAAAGATGGAACAATGGAGAGATATAGCGAAAGGAAGAAAAAGAGAGAGAAAGAGAGAGACTATGAGATGATATACAGAAAGAGAGATCATAAGGTGACTGAAGAAAAGATGGGACAATGGAGAGATATAGTGAGAGCAAGAAATAACAAGAGAGAGAATGAGAGATACAGAAAAAGAGAGAGAGAGAGAGACTCTGAGATGATATACAGAGAGAGGGAGGCCATAAGGTGATGGACTGAAGAAAAGATGGAACAATGGAGAGGTACATCGAGAGAGAGAGAGAGAGGGAGAATAGAGAGATCTAGTGAGAGTAAGAAAGAGCAAGAAAGAGAGAGAGAGAGACTATGAGATGATATACAGAAAGAGAGATCATAAGGTGGAGGACAGGTGAAAAAAATGGAACAATGGAGATATAGCGAAAGCGAGAAATGCAAGAGAGAGAGAAAGAGAGACACTATGAGATGATATACAGAAAGAGAGATCATATGGTGATGGAAGGAGGGAAAGATGGAACAATGGAGATATATAGCGAAAGGGAGAAAAAGCAAGAGAGAGAAAGAGAGAGACTATGAGATGATAAACAGAAAGAGAGATCATAAGGTGATGGAAGGAGGAAAAGATGGAGAGATACAGCAACAGAGCGAGAAAAAGCAAGAGAGAGAAAGAGAGAGAGGGAATGGAAATATCTAGTGAGAGTGAGAAAGAGCAAAAGACAGACAGAGAGAGAGAGAGAAATAGAGAGAGACTATGAGATGATATACAGAGAGAGAGGCCATAAGGTGATGGAAAGGAGAAAAGATGAAACAATGGAGAGGTATAGTGAGGCAGAGAAAGAGCAAGAGAGAGAGAGAGACCATGATATGGGGATGGACTGAAGAGAACATGTGGCAATGGAGAGATATAGCAAGAGAAAGATACATTCAAAGAGAGATATAAACTATATGGACAAAAGTGTTTGAACATCTGCCCATTTATATATTTTGTTTTTAAATCAAGGACATCTTTACTGCCCAGGCAAGGCTTCCCACCAGATTTTGGACCAATTGGAGGATTTGATTGCACCCAGTGACATAAGAGTGTGGTCAGGATATTGAATAATCACCAGCCCAAACTTCCCAACACAGTTCCACTGCTCCACAGCTCAATGCTGAGGGGCTTTATCGACCTGACGTTCTGCATGATGCCTGTTAATTTACTGCTGAGAGTCTTATTGCCTTTTGGAAGTTCTTCTCTACAGGAACTAGACAAGCTGTCTGGAAGCATACATACACTAACATGCCAAATGTCATGGGATAGCAATATGTAGATAGATCAATAAGTGTTACCTCAGGAGACGGCTTGGGCAGTGTCCACAACTGTCTAGAATCCACAGTGTCTTAGAATGCATTATAGAAGGCATTACCACCCGAAGTGTAAAGTGTGTGGTAATTATTGTGCCCAGCGGCACATAGATAGAATCTTTCATGTGAACCGACAAGCAGCTCTGGCAGAAATTGCATCTACATTCAAAGGTCAAAGGTCTCTCACACCTATTCTGCAGGTCAGTGCAGTGTGCTTTAGCTTTCATGGGACATGGCAAAAGTAATGGGACTCAATACTGGTTCCTGCCACATGACTTTTGGCATGTAACTAGAATTGTTAAGTTTCTGCGTTCACTCAATCAGGTTTTTCTCTTGGACTGCACAAGACCATCTAGATGTTAGCAGGAGATCCTTTAAATCCTGTAAGATGCGAGACGGAGACGCCATGGATCAGACTTGTTGTTCAAGAATAACCCACAGATTCTCTATTGGATTGTAATCTGTGTGCTTTAGAGAGCAGCTTCAGCATAGCATTGGCTTAAGTATGTGCCCTTTGTTTGAACAAATTCTCGCAGATAAGCCTCTAAATCTCTTGTGATTCTGGCATGGATGAAACCGAAACTTACTGCGAAGCGCTGCTATTTTGTGTATGTTCGCCAGTTTACACAGTGCAAACTTTTCATTTTAGATATAGGTCACCTTAAAAAAAATACAGCCAGCCTAAAATACCCTTTAGATTTGATAAGACAATAAGATGTGGGCCACTTTCACCTACTGTGTGGACTTAGTAAAATCAATCAGAACTCATCAGACCAAATCACAATCAGAATCAGAATACTTTATTAGTCCCAGAGGGAAATTGCGGTTGTTACAGTTGCACCCATTTATATAAAAATAAAATAAATAAACACAGTAAATAAAGTTAAAATATACATAAATTACAAATACCTATACCAATTATATTACATTTTAATTTACATATTATACAAAAAACGTTGACAGAGACACCAATGAATGTGACATTCCAGTTCTAAAGTTGTGCAGGCTGTCCACAGTGTCACATATGTACTAGGAATACACCATATATTGTTGTGACAATTCACGTTTAAAATAAACTAATTCAAAGTTCAGTTCATACTAATTTAAATGAACTAGTTCACGTTCATAATTCATTAAAAAAACAAGTTCACAGTTCCAAAAATGAAGTTTTGGAACATTTATTTATTTATTTTTTTAACCTAATAAATTAATAATGATACATTTTTTTTTTTTTACAATAAAACCCCTTTCTATTCATCACTTGCCAGCCCCAAATAATTGCTGCTCCCAAAATAAATATATCATATACCATGTCGATTTCTATACTGAATCTTATAAAAATTTTAAAGCTTTTAAACTCCAACTATAAATCGTATAAATATGCGTATAAACTCAACAACTAATCAGCTTACATTAGCAGCAATGCTACTGTCTTAACTGCTTAAAATTTTAGGAAAAAAAGGAGAAAAAATCTCTTTGTAAGTTTCAGAGTTAAAGGAATATCCCGGGCAAGTGGATAAATACTATTTTAATATATTTTTTCTAATTCTTTTCCCATTTTCTCCCTAATTTACACGGCCAATTACCCAAACCACACATTAGGTCTCCCCCTATCACTAGTGATGCCCCAACACCAGGAGGGTGAAGACTAGCACATGCCTCCTCCGATACATGTAAAGTCAGCCACCGCCACTTTTTGAACTGCTGATGTGGCATTGCCGAGTAGCATCACAGCGCACTCAGTGGAAAGCGCAGCGACTCGGTTATGATACATCAGCTCACAGACGGCTTGCGCTGATCAACATCACCCTTTGGATTGATGAGGGGAAATCGCACCATCTACCCACCCAGAGAAAGAGCAAGACCAATTGTGCTCTCTCAGGGCTCCAGCAGCCGATGGCAAGCTACATGAGCAGGATTCGAACCGGCAATCTCCTGATCATAGTGGCAGCACCCACAGATAGATACTATTTTTAATTTGAGTTTTTTGCCATTTAGCTTCATTGACCACCATTTATTTTGGACTCTCTCACAGGCTCCCTCTAGCAGATGGCAATCATTTTCTGATATAATAATAATAATAATAATAATAATAATAATAATAATAATAATAATAATAATAATAATAATAATAATACATTTTATTTTTATAGCGCTTTTCAGGAAACTCAAAGACGCTTTACATTGCATAAAAAAACACACACACAAAAAAAAAAAAAAATATATATATATATATATATATATATATATATATATATATATATATATATATATATATATATATATATATATATATATATGGTAACACTTTACTTGGATGGTCCACTTGATGGCCTTGTTGGCACTCAACTAATATTCAACTACATGTCTATTAAATGTAACTGAACTGAAAGGTGAAAGTAAATGATTCTCTATTGAGTATAACCCTACATTCAACTCTAATCCAAACGCTTATCTTAATATTTTAGGATTGGGTTTAGGGTTAGATTTTAAGATTAGGTTAAGGTTAGGGTTAGGGTGAGGTGTAGGGTTAGACTTTAAGATTAGGTTAAGGTTAGGGTGAGGTGTAGGGTTTGGTTTTAAGATTAGGTTAAGGTTAGGGTTAGGTGTAGGGTTAGATTTTAGAGTTGATTAAGGGTTAAGGTTAGGGTTAGGTGTAGGGTTAGATTTTAGGGTTGATTAAGGGTTAAGGTTAGGGTTAGGTATAGGTTTAGGTTCTTATTTTGAATAATTTACATTCAACATAGGATTAACTTACATTTAATGGACATTCAATTCAGTGTTAGTTGAATGTCAGTTGAGCATCAACAGGGCCATAAAGTGGACCATCCAAGTAAAGTGTTACCATATATATATATATATATATATAAAACAAATTTTGTTGGTCCATTTAGCTTCAAATTTTGAGAGAATGCATCATGTCTAACAGCAAAGTTCTGGTGAATTCTGACAGCTGTACCGTTTAACCCAGATTTGTCTACACTCTGTGTGTGTGTGTGTGTGTGTGTGTATGTGTGTGTGTGTGTGTGTGTGTGATGTAGATAAGAAAGGGAACTCACTGGTGGCTCGCAAGCCACAAGCCTGTGGAATAAAAGTCGATGCCATTGCCATGGAAACACTCGTTCACCCTCTCACTTTCTTCTTACCGGCTTTGAGTGGCATATTCTCTGATGAGGCACAAAATGGCAGCCTCCACTCCTCTCAGTCTACTGGATTCTTTTCCCTTATATTCTATCACTCTTTCACTCCTCTCTTCTCAGTTTTAGTATTTTTTGGCAATGTTTCATTCATATCTGAAGCAAACATTTATGAAAACATGCACATGCACACAAACACACACACACACACACACACACGCACTGTCATGTTGACTTGTTATTCAGTGTCAACCTTGTACTACCTTGCCTCTAATAGGCCAATTAGAACATGAAGAGTGGTAGTGTGTTCTAATCTCATAGACCTTGTGTGGCATTTAAAAAAGCAAGGGTGGGGGAGCGAGGGAGACGATCACAGAGGGAGAGAGAGAGAGAGAGAGAGAGAGAGAGAGAGAGAGAGAGAGAGGGCTGAACACAGATAGTACACTGATTATCATCTGCAGGGCTGCAGCAGGTGACGTGTGCTGGTGTGTGTGTATGTGCGTGTGTGAGCGAGCGCACATGTTGTGAGTATAAGAGTATGTATGTATTACTATATACAGGACAAACAGATACATTGATATACAGTTGTAATATGTACATATAATAAAAAAATAAAAATGCAACTGTATATAGTACATTTACAGCATTAAGAGTTGCAAACGTATACAGTAAGCTTTAGTAGTCTTTCAACAGTGGAATATATTTTGATAATTTTAACTCAGTTTAAATGAAAGTAAACAATATATGACTGGTCTGTGGACCTTTAGATTTAATTCAATGGCCTGGTAGATTATTCTGCTGTAGATGTAAATATACCTGAGAGAGTATGCATGTATGTATGTGAAAGTATGTGAAATTGGTGAACTGAGAAAAAAACAAATTGAATGTATGTTTTCTTGTTTTGTATAAAAAAGAGTAAGTTTTGCAACAAAACATAAATGCATAATGTGTTTTCAAAACAAATAAATAAACTTTTATCATTGATTCATTATTTATTGTACAAACATTCTTGTTTTGCCTCAATTTAAATAAAATAAAGCAACACATGACTGGTCTCTGGACCTTTAGATTTAATTCAATGGGGTGAAAGCTGCATTATGCAAGAATAGGTATTTCTGGCTCTTGGGTTCCTGCTACAGTCAGGAATTATTGTATTTTAACAGTATAATGTATATGCTTTAACAGTATATGTGTTGTAAAGTGTATGTGCTATCACTCAGTTGTAACAAAATGTGTTATTGCTCAATTGTAACAGTATATGTATTAGTACTTGTTACTTAGTGTTTATTCCGTTATTATTTAGTTGTAACAGTGAGTATGTTAAAAGTCAGTTGTAACATTATGTGTTATAACTCAGTTGTAACAGTATGTGTTATAACTCAGTTGTAACAGTTTTATTTATTAAAAGTCAGTTGTAACATTATGTTTTATAACTCAGTTGTAACAGTATGCATGTTATCATTTAGTTGTAACAGTATGTATGTTAAAAGTCAGTTGTAACAGTACGTGTTATTACTCAGTTAAAACAGTATGTGTTATTACTCAGTTAAAACAGTATGTGTTATTACTCAGTTGTAACAGTATTATGTTAAAAGTTAGTTGTAACATTATGTGTTATTACTCAGTTGTAACAGTATTATGTTAAAAGTTAGTTGTAACATTATGTGTTATTACTCAGTTGTAAGAGTATTATGTTAAAAGTCAGTTGTAATAGTATGTATGTTAAGAGTCAGTTGTAACAGTATGTGTTATTACTCAGTTGTAAAAGTATTATGTTAGAAGTCAGTTGTAACAGTATGTGTTATTACTCAGTTGTAACAGTATTATGTTAAGAGTCAGTTGTATCAGTATGTGTTATTACTCAGTTAAAACAGTATTATGTTAAAAGTCAGTTGTAACAGTATGTGTTATTACTCAGCTTTAACAGTATGTGTTATTACTCAGTTGTAACAGTATTATGTTAAAAGTTAGTTGTAACATTATGTGTTATTACTCAGTTGTAAGAGTATTATGTTAAAAGTCAGTTGTAACAGTATGTATGTTAAGAGTCAGTTTTAACAGTATGTGTTATTACTCAGTTGTAAAAGTATTATGTTAGAAGTCAGTTGTAACAGTATGTGTTATTACTCAGTTGTAACAGTATTATGTTAAGAGTCAGTTGTATCAGTATGTGTTATTACTCAGTTAAAACAGTATTATGTTAAAAGTCAGTTGTAACAGTATGTGTTATTACTCAGTTGTAACAGTATTATGTTAAGAGTCAGTTGTATCAGTATGTGTTATTACTCAGTTGTAACAGTATTAAGTTAAAAGTCAGTTGTAATAGTATGTATGTTAAAAGTCAGTTGTAACAGTATGTGTTATTACACAGCTTTAACAGTATGTGTTATTACTCAGTTGTAACAGTATTAAGTTAAAAGCCAGTTGTAATAGTATGTATGTTAAGAGTCAGTTGTAACAGTATGTGTTATTACTCAGTTAAAACAGTATTATGTTAAAAGTCAGTTGTAACAGTATTATGTTAAAATTCAGTTGTAACAGTATGTTATTACTCAGTTGTAACAGTATTGTGTTAAAATTCAGTTGTAACAGTGTGTGTCATTACTCAGTTGTAACAGTATATGTATTAGTACTTGTTACTTAGTGTTTATTCCATTATCATTTAGTTGTAACAGTATGTATGTTAAAAGTCAGTTGTAACAGTATGTGTTATTACTCAGTTGTAACAGTATGTGTTATTACTCAGTTGTAAGAGTATTATGTTAAAAGTCAGTTGTAACAGTATGTATGTTAAGAGTCAGTTTTAACAGTATGTGTTATTACTCAGTTGTAAAAGTATTATGTTAGAAGTCAGTTGTAACAGTATGTGTTATTACTCAGTTGTAACAGTATTATGTTAAGAGTCAGTTGTATCAGTATGTGTTATTACTCAGTTGTAACAGTATTAAGTTAAAAGTCAGTTGTAATAGCATGTATGTTAAAAGTCAGTTGTAACAGTATTAAGTTAAAAGTCAGTTGTAACAGTATTATGTTAAAAGTCAGTTGTAACAGTACTATGTTAAAATTCAGTTGTAACAGTATGTTATTACTCAGTTGTAACAGTATTGTGTTAAAATTCAGTTGTAACAGTATGTGTTATTACTCAGTTGTAACAGTATGTATTTTAAAAGTCAGTTGTAATGGTGTGTATGTTAAGAGTCAGTTGCAACAGTATGTGTTATTACTCAGTTGTAAAAGTATTATGTTAAAATTCAGTTGTAACAGTATGTTATTACTCAGTTGTAACAGTATGTTATTACTCAGTTGTAACAGTATTATGTTAAAATTCAGTTGTAACAGTATGTGTTATTACTCAGTTGTAACAGTATGTGTTATTACTCAGTTGTAACAGTATTATGTTAAAATTCAGTTGTAACAGTATGTTATTACTCAGTTGTAACAGTATTATGTTAAAATTCAGTTGTAACAGTATGTTAAAATTCAGTTGTAACAGTATGTGTTATTACTCAGTTGTAAAAGTATTATGTTAAAAGTCAGTTGTAATAGTATGTGTTATTACTCAGTTGTAAAAGTATTATGTTAAAAGTCAGTTGTAATAGTATGTATGTTAAGAGTCAGTTGTAACAGTATGTGTTATTATTCAGTTGTAACAGTACGTGTGTTATCCTTTAATTGTGCTCGTAGTAGCTGGCGTCGTGGTCCTCTAAGTGCAGCTATGACTGGTTCTTTGTGTATGTTGTATTGCTGAAGTGTTTACTCATTGCTAATTCACGCACGGCGCACTACATTTCCAGAAATGTCGTCCAGCGTTTGGGTGTGTGCGTCTCGCTGGAGTGAGGGCTGGTTTGTAAACAGGCTACTCTTGTGTCGGTTTCACGGTTACGGGGTGCTGTGCATATCTCTCTGCTTGCTATCTCTTATTTTTATTTCTTTTCCATTTTTCTTTCTCTCTCCCTCTCTCTCTTTTTTCTGCCTCTGTCAAAATCTGCCAGGTGACGGCGGATGCAATGTGACTCCTGATTAGTTGCTCTGGCAACCTCGGGAACGTTCACCGGTGGCCATGGCAACGGCTGATGCATGGCGTTGGAGCCTGGTAGATTATTCTGCTGTAGATGGGAGCTTGTGGTTTGAGAAAACGGAGGCGGACTGGCATCCACACTATCACCCTGAGAGAGATTTTGATCTTTAGTAATCCTGTGTGTATGTATGTGAGAGAACGTGAGAGTGATGAACTGAGAATGTTTTATTTTTATATTTTTGAGTGGCTGTTTTCTTGTTTTATATAATAAATATGCTGGTATGATACAGATCAAGTACGATTAGCATCAAAACATAAATACACCGTGTGTTTTCAACCCAAATAAATGGACACCATTATGAATATCATTGCTTTGTTATTTCTTGTAGCAGGTCGCAGGTTGATGGTTTGGGGTTTAAGTGTTCCTTTCCTGGCTTGGTTGAGGAATTTATGTGCCATATATTTAGGCAGTGTGACCTTGATGAGTAACCCCACACCTTTCCGATTGGCTTTTGGCACCACATGCAGTATTTGCATACTGGACATGTCTTTTTCCCTTGCTCACCATTAGTGTGTATATTTATTTACCACTGGCTACTTGTGTTTTATATGAAACTGTGAATTCTTGGTCTCAGTGTTGAAGGCTGTAAGAGCAAGTTGCCAGTTACTCTGCTGTTGAGTGTGGCCTTATGTTGGCTAAATGCTACAGTGGCATCTCATACACCAATAAAGGGTTCCGGTTTTATTTGTTAAAATGTACGCCACATTGACAGAGCAGATGAAAGTGGTAAAAATCTAATCTTTTTCAAACTCCTTGCAACTTTTACGTCAAAGAGAAGGATAAATATTGGGCGGCACGGTGGCTCACTGAAACTGAATAGTCTAAAATCTGCCCATATATGGATTGGCACTCCATTGTGCTTAGTGCCCAATGCAGTCCTCCAGGTGGACAGTCATTCCGGTTGAGAGAATGCTGTGCGTGATTGGCTGCCACTTCTCAATGATTTGTGTTGAGTGTGTGGAATGTAATTGTAAGCGTCCTTAAGTGCTTTAAGTGGCAGAAAGGTGCTATAAGTAAGTAAAAACAAATACGAATAAAACAATGATGTTAACAGCCCAAAATATTAATTGGATTAGTTAAAAAAACAGATTTGAGCCACTTTTACTTTTCACTTTTTTATGTAAAGACTATGATATTTTTTGAGAAAGTCTATTTCAGTTTAGTTGGACAAACAAGTAAAACTAAATTGGCGAGATCAAAGATCTTGCCATCAGCTGCCGGAGCCCCGAGAGAGCGCAATTGGACTTGCTCTCTCAGGGTGGGTAGATGGCGCTCTTTCCCCTCATAGGGTGACATCTGTAAGCTGATGTATCGTAACCGAGTCGCTGCGCTTTCACATGTGTCGGAGGAGGCATGTGCTAGTCTTCACCCTTCTTGTATTTTGGCATCATAAGTGATAAGGGATTTACGGCTGTGTAGCAGCAGATTAGGTAAGACAATTGGCAAGATAAATTGGGAGAAAATGGGAAAAGTATTAAAAAAAAGCCTAGTTTTTATAAATGATTTTAAAGTAATTGGATTACTTGGGTTTGAGTTGGCTTGGCCAAATTTAGTTATGTTTTTGTCACACAATGTTTTTTTTTTTTCGTAGATCTAAAAATATGTTTTTTTTTTTTTTTTTTTTACAATGTGTTGACTGTGGAACCACCGTCTATAATTAAATTAAGTTAGTTTAAAGTTTCTTGTTGTTGTTGTTTTTTTTTTTTTAGTTTGGGGACATGGCTTTGAAACTGGAGTGTATTTAGAAGCAGCACTCTTTTCCTCCCAGGGTACTGGAACTGAATTCTTTCCAGTCTTAAGGACATGCAGTGAGGATGTGTGCTATAGCAGGCTTTAGCTTCCAGCATTTTTCCATTAATGATATTATTCCAGAGAGAGAGAGAGAGAGAGAGAGAGAGAGAGAGAGGGTGAAAGAATAAAACATGAGCAAATGCTGAAAGCAGTGTGTATATGGCACATGTGCATGCCTGCATGTAGTGTATATGCCCACGTGAGCCTTTTGTTTTTTATGTATAATTGTTTTTATAAAAAACTGCTTATACTGTATTTAACATGTGCACGTATCTATTTTTAGCGTGAGATATATACACAGCTTGTACAGCTATGTAAATGTGAGTGGAGTGAGGGTGTGTTAGTTAGTCTAACACATTGTTAGGGGCAGTGGTGGTGGCTCAGTGGTTAGAGTACAGTGGCTTATTGATCACAGGGTTGAGGGTTCGATATTTAGGTTCACTAAGCCGCTACTGTTGGGCCCTTGAGTAGGGTCTTTAACCGTTTCTGCTCCAGAAGAGATGTAGCATAGCTGACCCTGGCTCTCTAAAACGGGATATACAAGGAGAAGAATTTCATTGTGCCATACAAGTATAAATAACATTAAAGACATTATTCAGAATTTAAAATCAGTCCTTGCAGTAATTCCATCCTATTCCTACTATATCCAATATAAAAAAATGTATACTGGCCATTCCACCGAATGGGTGACATGTCCCATTTCAGTCCCCAGGATATTAAATGTATAAATTTGCACTCAAAATAACTTTAAAATACATTTTATTATTAAGCATAATGTTTTTACCTAATTGCAAAAGTAAGATATGTCATAAAAAAATAATAAAAATTTAGAACACTGAAAAAATAGCATTTGTTACCTGTCCCCACTCTCTTACTATAAACTTTACCATGAAATGAGATGTAATTTTTTTGCATTGTTGTGTAACTCCAAATCCCATATGCTTTAAAAATGCATATTCATAAAAATCCATAATATTTCATTTAAAATACACATTTTAGTTGTTTTCACGCATTCCTGTTACCGTAACACTTTATCCCATCTAAAACATCTACAACAGGAAGTTACATCAGCTGGTTCTTCTGAAGATCATAGGAAAACCAAAATTAAGTTCCCTCTTCAGTTTATCTGTATATTTGATCTTATTGTAACGATGACTGAGGAGGTCAGTCTCAACACTCATTCCTGTTACCTAAATTAATTCTTAGATCTTATTTGTTTATTTTTTTTAATACAAATTCGGGAAAATCACTAGAATGCGCTTGGTATCCTCATGCTATTAGCATTGCTGCCATTTAGCTATTTTTCGTGTTTTTACTAATTCTATGCCAAAAACTCATTCCTGTTACTTTCGTTCCTGTTACTCGAAACATAAAAAGTAACAGGAAGAAGTGCCAGTTACAGGAGTGAGTGCCGGTAACAGGAGTGATTTCCATTAATAGGAATGTTACAATTTTACAATTACAATGTTACAATTATTTAAAAAAAGGCAGTCAAACATTTATTTAAAATAAAGACTTTCTTGAATAAAAATGAAAGGAAGTAGTGGACTTGCTTTTAAACATTCTTTATACATGTTATATGAGTATTGTAACCATTTTCAGTTTAGAAAACTTGTAACAATTACGTAAAGCTGCCTGAGATTGATTAGTACATGTTTTGAATAGTTAAATGTATGTGTCATTAGATTCAGACTTGAAAAAAGATAAAAAAAAATAAGTTTAATCTGAAAGAGTTACAACAAGCAAATGGCACCCATTTGGTGGAATGGCCCATACAGTGACTGGAGTGCATGGAGACATCAGCCACCAAACCAGTGTTCTATTAATCAATCAATAAAGATGTGCCAAAATAATCTCCTGTCACTAACACTAGCTTCACAGCCTAGGTTGCTGTCTAGTTAGGCTCCATTTCTCAAGCTTCTACATCACCAAAATCTGTTCCAAAGTGAGGGCTACAGGGTATCTTTCCAACAAATTTAAGGATGCAACTGATGTATCCTTTTAAACTCATGGCTACCCACAATTTTCTTTGCACATACTTCATAAAGGAAAAACAACACAGTGAAAATGTTGAAAAACAAGGCCTCCAATAAACAGTTGGTTTCTGTTAGTTTCACCATGAAGCCTTGTAAGACTGTTTCATAAGTGTTACCAATAGGCTACTTAGAAGGATCCACCCTACTTCTGCCACAGCCTATGTTTTGGAACACAGCACTGTTTTTTCAGTTCTTCTTTGAGTACATAACAGACAGGGTAATGTATGTGTGTGTTTGTGTGCCTCGCAATCGACATTTGAAAGCAGCAAGCCACTCTGCCATTCATTCTACCACTTTGGTGCCGGGACTGAGAAAGGTCTAAACACTTCTCTTCTATACATCTTGAAGAATGGTGGGTCACACAAATCCATATTTGTAACTCAAGGGTCTTTGGCATCAGGTAGCGAGTGGCTGGTACATTTTCTTTCTTTTGTAAGCCAATGTCAGTGTTTTGAGGACTTTTAGTTCTAGGAATGCACAGCACCTCAGTCTTGCAGTGCACTACTAAAGACACAAATTCTGGACATTTCAGTTTAATGAGATTGCTTTAAAAGTTGCTTTTACTAAGGTTGGCACAATGCCACTTTTTCATGTCTGATATCGATACCAACAAAAATGCCATGATGGATAACAATAAGATACCAATAAGTTGGTATTGTTTTCCTTCTAATCCTGCAAAGCGAAGCTAAGTAAGCAAAAGAAAAAAAACATTTTTCAAGTCAAACAAGCGCTGGATGTTAATCTACACAGATTTCTCTCCTGAAAACGGTTTATTTGTGTGAGTAAAATGCTTCTGTTTATTTACAGTAAGCTTAGATTTCCAGATTTCTGAGTGGCAGAAGGGCTAGTCTTTATTGCGGTTAGTCTAATGTTAATGCTGCTCCAGCAGTGCTAGCCAGGGTTAGCAGCAGGTTACAACCTGATAATTCTCATCTACCAACTGTGTAAGTACTAACTCTGTAATGGGGTGGGGAGCAGTAGCTCTCCAGCCCAGAAGGTTGTAGGACCCAAGTGCAGAGCAGCAGATCTCAAAGCAGGTAAACCCAAGAAAAAATAAAAAAAATAAAAATGGTAATAATAAATAATCAGTAGTATATATATATATATATATATATATATATATATATATATATATATATATATATATATATATATATTTATATTTATTATATATATATTAACAGGATATATAATAATACTATATATATATCTATATATATCTATATATATATATATATATGTATAATTTTTATAATTCAACCCCACCCTACTTGGGGATCGAACCCGGGCTGTCGCGGTCACGGCCCAATGCTCTAACCGCTGCACCAGCGAGCGGATTGGGATGCAGCCGCTTTAATCACCCTTTAGAACAGCCGCCGAAAGGGGCGGAGCAACAAAAACGGGCGGAGAATAAAAACGAGCGTAAAACAAAACCTGGAAACTGGCGTAAAACAAAACAAACCCGAGAACGGGCGGACAAACACAAAATGGCGCCGAGTGTGAGTGAGGGAGAACCGAGGATCGCCTGGGAAGCGAGGCTGCCCCTTATTTTCGGGGAGATAAAAGGAACAACTTCCCAACTAAAACAAAGGTAGGACAATTGGTGCTTGTGGGGGAACTGCGGTTCCACCAGGCGGGAGGAAGAGGGAACCGCGAGGAGCCAAACAAAGCCGCTGCTACACACACACACACACACACACACACACACAGAGACTCGAGAGGAGAACGGTGGAGCTCACTGCTCTACACAGCCACACCAATCTCGAAAGAAAAAGGGATAGAAGAAAATACTTTGGCGGGAGAGGCACGCCAGCGATGCTGAACAATGCTCTCTCCAAAGGGAAAGGCAGGAAACCGGCTGTTGCCGTAGATAGAGCAGGGAGGAAAAGAAAGAGCCGGGGCTCACTCGAGAAACCGGCATAGATTCGCTCTGATAGCATCAAAGATCCAGCACCGAGTGGCTGGTTGGCGTTGCTTTTAAGGTGTTGATAGCAGGTGTTGGTAATTAGCCTAATTAACCCTCGGCACTGGTCTGGCGCGCCCTCCGATGCCCCGGAGGATGCCTCGGTTGGCCACCAGCCCTTACAAACTCTTAGCACAGTTAGCGGCTAATGCTAATGCTGCCCCAGTAGTGCTACCCGGGGTTAACAGCAAGCTACAGGCCAATAATACTCACCTTTGAATGGTGAAAGAGCTAGCACTTAGCGTGGTTAGTGAGTAATGCTAATGCTGCTCCAACAGTGTTAGCTGGTTTTAGCAGGCTTCAGGCTGATAATACTCACCTCTGAATGGGAAAAAAGCTAGCGCTTAGAGCGGTTAGCATCTAATGCTAATACTGCTAGCAGCTAATGCTGATACTACTTGATTATAAGGTATACAGACGATTTTTGAGAGAATTAAAGGATTTTAAGTGCATGGTACATTTGTCTCGATCCATTTCGCATGACATAGCCATCTTGTGAAACAAAGCTATAAAAAAAAATGAAAATACTGACATGTAGGCTTTGCTTTCAGAGTTAACCATTAGGATTTTTGGAAGGTATTGGACCAACATTCCTAATAATAATGTAATAATGAAATAATAATGTAACCAAGCTAAGTAGTTGAGTGTCTGTGTAGGTTGAATCTACTCACTTGCTTACTCCCCAACAATGCATTTGGAATTTCCTTTTAAATGCAAAGTGGCCTTTGAAGGTGACCATTGTCAGACCGTTTAGTGCCATTTAGAGCATCATGTCAGTTCCAGTCTGGTAGAATGACTCCATTCAGCTGTACATTAGAGCCGTCCATTAGATCCATATGGTGAGGGATGGACTGCTCTACTTTTGTCAGCTATTGACAGTAATGTTGGCTAACTCCAACCTGGATCCACACTTATTCCCTTTAACATCACACTGCTACTGCCTCAGGCAACACGGTCAGACTAATGGTGCATGTCTGCTCAAAGAAGCTGGACACATCAGCTGGACATGCTCATATATGTGTGTGATGCTAATGGAAATATATGAATATACTGACATTGACGGGATGTTGGACTGCCTTTTAAGAGCCATTGGAAATTATTATTAATTTGGACTGAATTGGGAAATATTCATTGAGCTACACATACAGAAGTAGTGTGTAATGCACATGTTATAAATACATACTAGTGCATCTCAAAAAAATAGAACATTATTGAAAAGTTACTTTATTTCAGTAAATCAGTTCCAAATGTGAAACTCATATATTATATTACACACATAGTGATCTATTTTAAACATTTTTTTGTTGTTGTTGATAGAAAAAAAATCTGTCTCAGACAATTGGAATATTATATAAGACCAGTGGGTACTTTTGGCAGTGAGAGCATTGTGCCAAGTCCTGCTGGAAAATGAAATCTGCACCTTTATTAACGTTGTCAGCAGAGGGAAGTGCTGTCAGATTTTCCGGGAAAACACTGTACTGACTTTAGACTTGATATAGCACAGTGGACCAACACCAGCAGATGACATGTCTCTCCAAACCATCACTGACCTGACCACCAATACATTTTGCATTTCATTTGGAAAACAAGGGACCAGAGTCTGGAGGAAGATTGGAGAGACACACAATTCAAGCTGCTTGAGGTCTAGTGTGAAGTTTCCACAATGAGTGATGGTTTGGAGAGACATGTCATCTGCTGGTGTTGATCCACTGTGTTATATTATCAATTCCAAAGTCAGTGCAAAATCTTACAGCATGTCATGCTTCCCTCTACTGGCAACTTGTATAGAGATGCAGATTTCATTTTCCAGCAGGACTTGGCACACTGCCAAAAGTACCAATTGGTCTATATATATATATATATATATATATATAAATTATATAATTTTCTGCGATACTGATCTTTGGGTTTTGATTGTCTGTAAACCACAATCATCAACAATAAAATAAATAAATGGTTAAAGTAGATGACTCTGTGTGTTATAAATCTATATTATAGATGAGTTTCACATTTTGAACTGAATTACTGAAATAAAGTAACTTCTCAATGATCATCTAATTTTTTGAGATGCACTAGTATTGCAACATACTAGATGTCTCACTGGGGAGGTTCTTAATGATGTTCTGGAACAATCCATTGCATGCAGCTCTGCAGATTTTGCACTAATTTTCCACTGGGCATAGGTCTGTGGATACAGCTAACCATGGCATACAACTGTGTCTAAAAGGCAAGCCATGGCAGCAGTATGTGTCCTGTTGAAACAGTGGCCATAACAATCCTCCAATTGCAAAATCTGCAGGAATTTTGAAGCCACATTGCATGGATTATCACAGGACACCATTAGGAACCTCTACAACTCCATGCTGCGATATCTGGTATGATATCTGGTATCTGGCATGTGTTACACTCCACAGACAGACTCCAAAGGTCTTTTGTCCCTCAGGCCATAAGACTGTTCAACTCCTCTCAGCTCAGCAAACTAAAGACTCTGTGACACTTTTTCATTCCTGCAATTCTGGCCACACCATGGAAACACCCCCATCTATGGACACACTCTCAGTCTTGCTGATGCCTATAACACTATTTTAACAGTTCTATCCTATTTTGCACAAGTAGTTCATTCACTAGTTCATTCATCTACTGTTTACGTATCTTTTGCACTGCTAAATTTAAATTATTATATAACTGTGTATTTGCACTTTCTGTATGGCTGACATCTATCTATCTATCTATCTATCTATCTACATCTGTACGTGTAGCTCAATAGATATTTGACCATATCAGTCATATTCTTTCATAATTTATTGTTCCTAGTAATCTTTATCTTTTTGTTTTTCAGAATAGCATTGGATTCCAACTCCTCATTTTAGGTATAACTTTTTTTTTTTTTTGGTGATGAGTGTATTTGCTGCTGTCCTAAAGTAGAACCACATGTAGACAGGAAAACTCAATAGAGTGCATGGGGGAGGGATGTATGTATATGTATATGTCTGTATATGAGGATTTGCTTACTGTACCATGAAAGTAATTTAATTATCCAAATTATGCTAATTATGACATTATATGGAAATGTTTACATTATGATCTTCATCATTTACAGCTATGTTCATGTTTTGTGAAGCATTGTGCTGTTAGAACTGACAACACATGCATTTGTTTCTAATTAAACTGCACATTCATTTGCATGCATTTATCATCAAATTTTTTAGTAGTCTAGCTGTTGTCCACCCATGAGGCAGTGTGCTGCCTTCACACGGCTGGGTAAACACGACCACTAGACTGAATAAATCCTGGTTTCATAACTGGGTGTCATGGTCTGTGACCAGTGAACATGCTGTATGTGGGGAACACACTTAGGAAAGTGTGTAGGTATAGAGGTAAAGAGACAGACACAAGGATGACACTAGCTTGCTGACACAGCTATGCAAATGCACACACATACAGATTGTCTAGTTTCATGTACAGAACTATTGCAAATACAATAAGACTCTTTGTAGCAGATAGACATGAACCTATTGGCACTATGCATAATGCCATGCATGGGCTAGATCAGTGGTTCCCAACCTATGCGAAGCCCTCTTGATTTTAAGGGGTTTAATTTTAATACTATATATAGTCTAGGGTAAGCAAAATTCGCCGCGCTGCGCTGCGCTCTCTCTGTCTCTCTCTCTCTCTCTGGCGCGCGCGCTCTCTCCGGCAGCGCGGAGCTGAATTCAGCGCGAGGCTGAAAATGATAATATAATAATATAAGAATATAAAACTCAGTTTAGTTAAATAAATGAAAATGAGTGAAGGCCTGTAAAGTTAATCAATTATTGTCCAATATTTGGACAGGTTGAGGTTTTGGTGAGCTGTTTTACTGATTTGAAACTGAAACTGAAACTGATATTATTCTTTTTTTTTGTTGTTTGTTTTAATTTTTTATAAAAAAAATTTTATTCATTTTAAATAGTTGTATTATTTTATTGATCTAATTATTTTTTTCTTCATAAGATAAAAATGCCTTATGTTTTATGTATCAATTCTTCCTTTTTTACGTGTTTATTTTATTCATCTATAGTAAATGTCAGTTTTTATTTGTCATTTCTAACCCCCCCCAACCCAATTATACACTTACATCTTTTACGTTTTGGGGGGAGGGGGTGGGGGGGGGGGTTATGGTTATGTTGGGTCACCAAAGCTTACAATGGTAAAAATATGGGTCCCTGAAGAAAAAGGTTGGGAACCAGTGATATAACCCCCTCACACTGAGGTAAATAAAAACATATTTAGTAAATTAGATTTTTACCATATCCTTAAGTGGCAGCTTTGTTTAACCTTTACACATCATGATAGACTCCAATACTACCCTGTTTACATACTGCACTATATAAACACTGATGCATTCTCATAGAACCGCAGGTGGCATATAGTTTCGTGGGAAAACTGTGCTAAAAGCCTCCCTTTTCTGCTTTCCTCAAGGTCTTGAACGACGGCAGTGAAGTCCAACATGTGCTGCCCACCCTGGCCTGTCCTGCACTGAGACGAGGAGATGAAATACGTCTCCCCATATTCATTCCTGCCATATGGCTGAGAGGTCACAGCAGCTCCAGGAAGGAAGCTCATGGGCAAACGTGTGTGTGTGTCTGGGTCTGTGTGTGTATGGAGAGTGCATGTGCATATTTATGCATTACCTCTCCACTTAATTGTGTTTCATTAAAAGCACTCCACTTTAATTACTGGCTGAGAAACAGAAGCATAAAATACAATTAAATCCAGCGCCCTTTTGAGACCTTCTTACACACTCATACACACACACATGCACATGGTCATAGTAATGCACACACAAACTCATGAATAATTTCCTCATGTACATACATAGGTTCTCTCATGTACAAAAATATATATATATATCAGTCACTCAGGTTTGTACACACACATGAACTGATACTCACAGTCTTCTCACACACTCAACCAAACACGCAAACCCTAACCTAAATCAAAGAATGCTTTAACCATACAAGGAACTACATTCTATTGCCAACAGTATTCATTTGTCTGCCTTCACAAGCGTACAAAACTATCCCTAAACTGTTTGGGAGCATAAAATTGGCCAAAATCGCTTGGAACACTGAAGCATTAAGAGTTTCTTTCACTGTAACTTAGAGGCCAAGCCCAACTCCTGAGAAACAACCCGCACTATAATCCCCACCAAACTATACCCTTGGCACAGTGCAGTCAGCCAAGTACCGATTTCCTGGAAACTGCCAAACCAAACTCGTTCGCTAGATTGCCAGATGAAGAAGTGTGATTCTTCACCCCAGAGAACATGTCTCCACTGCCGTAGAGAATTTTTATGGGTTTTGAATGTCTATTGCTCTGGAAAAAATTAAGAGAACAATTCAGTTTCTGAATCAGTTTCTCTGATTTTGCTATTTATATTTATAAGTACAGGGGTTGGACAATGAAACTGAAACACCTGTCATTTTAGTGTGGGAGGTTTCATGGCTAAATTGGAGCAGCCTGGTGGCCAATCTTCATTAATTGCACATTGCACCAGTAAGAGCAGAGTGTGAAGGTTCAGTTAGCAGGGGAAGAGCACAGTTTTGCTCAAAATATTGCAATGCACACAACATTATGGGTGACATACCAGAGTTCAAAAGAGAACAAATTGTTGGTGCACGTCTTGCTGGAGCATCTGTGACCAAGACAGCAAGTCTTTGTGATGCATCAAGAGCCACGGTATCCAGGGTAATGTCAGCATACCACCAAGAAGAACGAACCACATCCAACAGGATTAACTGTGGACGCAAGAGGAAGCTGTCTGAAAGGAATGTTCGGGTGCTAACCCGGATTGGATCCAAGGCGTTTTAGTTACATTGTCCAACCCCTGTATATGTTTAAGTAAAATGAACATTGTCGTTTTATTCTATAAACTATGGACCACATTTCTCCCAAATTACAAATAAAAATATTGTCATCTAGCATTTATTTGCAGAAAATGAGAAATGGCTGAAATAACAAATATGATGCAGAGCTTTCAGGCCTCAAATAATGCAAAGGAAACACGTTTATATTCATAAAGATGTAAGAGTTCATAAATCAATATTTTGTGGAAAAACCTTGGTTTTTAATCACAGTTTTCATGCATACTGGCATGTTCTCCTCCACCAGTCTTACACACTGCTTTTTGGTAACTTTATGCCACTCCTGGTGCAAAAAATCAAGCAGTTCATCTTGGTTTGATGGCTTGTGATCATCCATCTTCCTTCTGATTATATTCCAGAGGTTTTCAGTTTGGTTGTATGAAACAAGGTCATCATTTTTAGGTGGTCTTTTATTTTTTTTATTTGTAGAAGCAGTCTGCATTACTAGGTTCTTGGTTTTATAGAACTGTGGCTATGGAAATGATTGAAACACCTGAATTCAATTATTTGGATGTATGAGTGAATACCTTAACTCACACATATTGTGTTCTTAATTATCCAACTGGATTTTTACAATTGTACAATGATGTCCTTTACTAAAGAATGCTTAAATAATTACAAAAAGAAAGAGATGGAGCTTTTTCTCTTTAACATTTTTTTTATTCTGAACAGGATAGTACCAAGGTCTTCCTTTTTGTTTTAGTGTGTATTTTTTTAAAGCAGTTTGAAGTGAACCTCAGACCACAGATTTTAGGAGGACCAGAGGTCAGATCTGTGGACCATTCCCAGGTATAGAAAAACAGCTGAAAGCTTTCATACCTAGAAAATCATGCCCAAGTCTCAAGCAACAATACATAACAAAAAGAGTTAGTGTGAAAGTGCGCTTAACTTCTCAGTTATCGTAAGAGTTCACCACAATTCCTGCAAAGTAATTTTGTCCTTCTTTGTACAACAGTTCAGAGCTCAGGACCTAACTGTGGAATTGTTTGTTAGAGAACTGAACTTTTTTCCTTTACCTATCCTTTTTCATTTTCCCTCATGATTTTATGTAAATCACACATACAAAACCATTACACAGGTAGAAGTTACAGGATGCCAAGATGCCAGCTCAATAGATATAGAAACTCATTTGTGCCAGTTTCTATAAAGTTCTTAAATATCAAGGCATATAGGGTCTGTACAATACTGCCGTATGGTTGTGCTGTAGAGAATGTGCAATATAATGTGCAATATAAGGTCTAGAGTTGTGTAATACAGTCTGTGCTGAAATAGAGAGAATGTGTAAAATGAGAAAGGTCCAGGGTCTATGCAATATTTCTGATATGTAAAATTGATGTTGTATAAAGTGTTGTGTCCAAAAATATGTTTATTTTAATGTTGCAGCAGGATGTATCTATGTGAAGTCCAAGGAAAAGTTCCCCTTTGGGGACAATGAAGCATATAGTATATTATCTCTTTTCTTATCTTATCTTATCTTATCTAAATGCATTTTTTTTAAACCCTTCACAGGATGTAAGTTACTCTTATCTCTGATCTAGCCATAGCAACAGTCTGATAGCTGGTAGAATGGCTATGTCCTAGCAACTACAACTGTTTTGATGATTTATTGAAATGTAGGAAACATTCAAAATCTGCCTACAGAGACGAATTGGCCGACAGAGAGGAGCTTAACATTCTCGAAAACGGGTGCCAGAAAAATAACCTCTCTTTAAACATCAGCTAGACCAATGAGCTCATTATGAACTTCAGAAAAGAGTACATTAGTCGATCTCCATCAACAGGACTGCGGTGAAGAGGGTCAACAGCTTCAAGTTCCTTGGTTTCACATGAGCGAGGATCTGACGTGGACAGAACACACAACATACGGGTGGTGTGTGGTGACGAAGGCCCAACAACGCCTCTACTTTTTTACACAGCTGAGGAGGTTTGGTCTGAACCCCAGCATCCTCAGGACTTTCTACACCTGCACTGTGGAAATATCCTGACGGGCAGCATCACCACATGTTAAGGGAACCGTACTGCTCTGAAGTATATCACCGGAGTTCAGCTCCCAAACCTTCTGAATTTATTCACCAAACGCTACCTAAGAAAAACCTAGAAGGAACATGAAGGACCGCCCCCACCCAGGCCACAGCTGCCGAGTGGAAGGAGGCTCAGAAGCTTGAAGGCCACAACCAGCCAGTTCTGAGACAGCTTCTTCCCTCGGGTGACCAGGCTGTGGAACAGCCAGTAGAACAGTATACTGCCCAACCCACACCACTGTCGTCTATACTATAACTCTTGCACCATTCACTTTATTTCACACTGTACCTACCGGACTCTCCCATACTTATCCCACATTCAGCATTCTGCTAGTGGGAACCTACGTCACACGTACACCTGTACTCTGTGATGTGACAATAAAAACATCTTGAATCTTGAAAAGTAGTTTATTTAAGGCCAGTGGATATTGTAAAAATGTTCTCAATGAAAGACCAACACTCTGATGTTGGTACTTGGTGTAAGAATGATCATCTGCAAAGCCATCTGGATCTTTTGGAATATTCTTTTGGAGCTGTGTTCGCATTTTTTTTTTTTTTTTTGCTCAAATATTTGCTACACAAAAACAAATGGAAAGACAATGCTGTAAACAGTATTAGCACTGTTGGACAAAAACCTTGTATCTGCATATCTTTTTTTATTCACTTTCTGGAATAAAGAGAATCAGGCAGTTTTTTTAACATTATGTCATAATGATTTTTACAGTGTGACCAACACGACAAAATTGTTACTGTGTCTAGTGTATCCAACCACTTTATATGTGGTCCTAATATGATTAAGTAATAATACAGAGAGGGAGTGATATAACATGTCATATTGTGTATCATATTGTGATGCGGTCGCAGGCACGAGGCCGAGGGCCACGCTATAGCATGAACCTCGAGTGTACTATTGCGATTATACCCCAGTTCCATTATCTCTGTTTATTGAAATACTTTGAGTTAATGAGGACAAGAAAATGTGATTGGTTTGGTTATAAACACTCTTTGTGTTAAAATAGTTCCATAGCTGCTCTGCTTTAGCTGCGCTGTTAGCTCTGCACTCAAAATTGTGGAAATCTAAGCTGTAAATAAACTGTAAATAAACAAAAGCGCTTTACTCACCAAGTAAATGGTTTTTAGGAGAGAAATCTGTGTAGATTAAAGTCCAGCGCTCATTTGACTGAAAGAAAATGTTTTTTTCAAGAATTAAAGTTTTATTTACTTCGGCACCCCCAGCGGCAAGACCTGCAGAATTACAAAAGTCCACTTTACATTCAGCTTAAAATACCCTATATTAACTTTGAAATATACACTTAAGCTTTTATTTTAATAATAATATCTCCTAACCTGATATTTGAGCCTAATAATGTTTGTAATAATGAGTATTTTCTAATCGCTGGGCTTATTTATTTTTGTGTGGACCACGTCTTTGCGTGCGCCGCCTATTGAAGACATGGCGTTTCTGCACTGTGCCTATGGCATCATCTAGCGCTTCCCAGTGGTGTTTAATGACATTGCATTTGGTTTGTATTTGGTTTGTAAGAGCTGCATCGTTGCTAGGTTACCTGCATGTGGCGGAGTAACACAAGAAGAGCTTTGGTTACAGTGCGTTATCGGCTAATAATGTCACTCATAAAATGCCTCTCGGAAATAACTGTAGCATAATAATGTATCTATAATTTAATCACAGTCAGATTACATGTTTTGCTCCGTGAAGAAGCACAGTTACTTCTGTTGTAACCTGATTGTGTAACACTATTACCTGTATTCTATTATGATCCAAGTCTAACAGCCACCCAACATCCGGTATGGTCATGTATTTGTGCTGTAGTGTATCTGTCGCTGTGAATCCTGCTTCTACTGCTTCTTCAGCTCCTTCTGCTCTTCCCTGTTCCCTCATGCTCTATCCATAGGTGCACTACAGCACAGCTGTGCTTGCAGATTGTAAGCTGCATGTCTTCATGTCTGGAGGATGATCTCGCCCGTCTAAATATGGCCAATACACCAGTGAGTGCAAATTTCCCTCATCCGTGTGTGTGCATGAATGTGTGTGTGTGTGTGTGTGTGTGTGTGTAGCAGGAAGAGCAAATGTAGTGAATCTGCTCAGAGAGGTGAGGCAGAAAGTGGCTCCAATGCGTCACACGCGCTTTACCTCTCTGACATCACTGAAATCACACACAGACACGTGCCCAGCTGCCTACCACCAAAAGGTTAAGATAGCCAGTGAGAGTAAGACCACACAAGGGTCACATACATACACACACATGTACACACACACATTCACACACACACACACACACACACACACACACTCCTCCTCCTGCGGGGCGTCTGACGAAAACTCCCTCCGACAGGCACATCAATAATCCAAAGCTCCAACGCCCTGCCTTCACTCCGGATCTGCTCAAATGGGGCCCGTGCAGCAGGCCGGCGGAGAGGGTGGGGAGGCTGTTATAAAAAATGAACCATAAATCCCAAAGGGCAGCCTGCAATAAATGTCACTCCACATCAGGGGGAGCAGGTTCGTGGAGCGGACGCTGGCACCGGAGCGCAGGAGCGGCGGGACGGGGGGGAAGGGGACGGGGAAGGGAGGGCTGTCCTCATCTCAGACTAACCCCAGTAAAGCGGGACAGACAGTGTGCAAGCAGGAGAAAAAAAAGACACACAGTCTCTGACTCCAGGCCTCCACTACGCTGACCCGTTCCAGTTGACCCTGTCCTGAAGACGGGCAGGGCACAGGCCGTCAGCCTTTTCACACCGTGCATTTGCCGCCACTTAAAACACTTAAAAGTTGATTTTAGGGTGAGCAGGCTGTGGTTACAAAAGCCTATGGTTCATTTAAGGCCAGAACATACTGACCAATATTTACTCTCTCTCTCTCCAGTTGCCTGGGTTCTTCTGGATCCGGAAACAATTTACTATATATTGTCAACAAAAACATTGTTAAAGCAGCAGTTCATATGTTCTATTTACTTAAAATTTCTTTTAAATTGAAAGTAGTAGTAGTATCATCTGAATTTGACAGGACAAAATATTAGAATGAATAGTTCAATCTCACATTTTTGTAAATATTATATTATTTATTTCACAATACTGAAGATATCACACTTTGATACAGTGTAAGGTAGTCAGTTTAAAGCTTGTATAACAGTGTGCATTTACCATGCCTTCAACATAACTCAACACACAGCCATTTATGTCCAAACTATTTTCACATGTCTAAAATGTTAAAATTGCCAAATTGTACCAAAAGATGGATGTCAGAGACCTTGTGCTCCTCCACCTTCTGTTTATGTTCAAAGAAAGCTTGGGCAATCTTTAAGGGTCTCCTTCCACTAAAATACACTTTTTCTTGTTATTTGTGAAATAAAATAAGTCTCTCTGAGTTGTATATTCATTCATGCTGCACATGGAACCTCCATTGCCTGCAGTAGCTAAAACTAGTCGATCCGGAGCAGCACTAGAAACAGCATGGCAGCTCATTCCTGTGTTATTTGTCCAAATAACACATTAGGGTCATTTGCTTTGCCCAGTAATTCAGATCTAAGGAACAAATGTTTAGAATTTATCTATGGAACACCAACAGCGAAGTACAGTTGAGATAGGTAGGTGTGTATTTTTAGAACAGTTCTGTTTACACTTGTTAAAAGGAAAAAAAAACACCCTGGTGTTTTGTACCAACTGCCTGGGCATCTCTGCTGCTGCTCAGCCAACAAAACCCCAGGGTGGATTTTTACTTTCTGGACCTGGACAACCCACCTCTGTGTGTTTACATAGGTTTACATAGGATCTCCGGTGGATTTCACATTTGTAAAGACTGTAAGTTTAGTTTGTTAGTTACTGTTTAGTTTATTTTGCAAGGTAGTGATTGTCTTGGAGGTGTGATTGGGGTTGTTATTATGTTGGAAATCTGCTATGCACCTCTTGTCACACTAAAGAGTCATATGACACCAGGGAGCGAAATAGCTAACTGTGCACAATTTAGCTATTTTTATTAAGTGGTGTATTCACTTTCATTGGCAGCAGTTTAGACATTAATGGCTGTGTGTTGAGTTATTTTGAGGGCACAGAAAATTTACACTGTTATGCAAGCTGTACACTGACTACTTTACATTGTATCAAAGTGTCATATCTTAATTGTTGTCGCATGAAAACATACAATAAAATGCCTTCTTCTTCTTCTTCTTCTTCTTCTTCTTCTTCTTCTTCTTCTTCTTCTTCTTCCTTGTTTGGGTTTATTATGGGGTTTTATTTTGTGTTAGAACATTAATAAGGGTTTTTGTTTGTAGAGCTGCAATTTCATTCCTCTACTAATTTGGTGGTCTTTCATGCTTCCTCTCATGTTCAAGTATAAGTTTGCTCAGCAATGAACTGTGGCATGACCTCGTTACTCCACCCCAGTTGATACTACAGTGTATATATATATATATATATATATATATATATATATATATATATATATATATATATACTCTTTACCAAAGTTTGCAGCTCTGGAAAAAATAAGAGACCACTTTTATTTTTATTTTACCAATTTAAAAACCTCTGGAATATAATCAAGAGGAAGATGGATGATCACAAGCCATCAAACCAAGCTGAACTGCTTGAATTTTTTCACCAAGAGTAGCATAAAGTTATTCAAAAACAGTGTGTAAGACTGGTGGAGGAGAACATTCCAAGATGCATGAAAACTGTGATTAAAAGCCAGGGTTATTTCATCAAATAATGATTTCTGAACTCTTAAAATCGTATGAATATGAACTTGTTTTCATATTCAGAGCTGTATGTACTGTATGTCAGGATATCATGGACATATCATGGACATACTGTGTATCTGGGGCAGCTTGCTAAGCGTCAAGATATTATATCACTGGAGCTTGGTTCTAAAATCCATTATGTGCTTTTAGGTTCTGATGGGAGGTCAATAATACTGAAATAACCATCCAGTCCAGTGATACACCCTCTTCCAGCTCAGCAAGCTGCCCCAGATCCAATGTAATTGAAGGGCTGATAACTTGTTGGACAGATGAAATAAATTAGCGACGGCCACAGATCGCTATTAGGAATCAAAGTGCCATAAACGTAGCTGAAATTGGGTGACAGCAGCCGGCCCAAATTGAAACAAGATCTCCTCCGGCTTATGGCATTGATCAATATCTGTCGCCGTGGACTGTTTTCCTCCGAGAGCTGTTATTCAATTATTCTGATGCAGCTCAATTTTCATGTCATTATGGCGGCCTGGCAATCTGCAGAATCAGGTGTAGAGAGAGAGAGAGAGAGAGAGAGAGAGAGGGATGAAAATAGTTTTATGGCCATGCTTTGCTTTGAGTCTGATGGAGGGAAAGATGAACGGGCCGAGGCTCCACGCTGTAGGAGAACGATGTCCGTTGTCATGGCAGCGACATCTCGCTTGTTTCCGTGGGAACAGCGCTCCAAATGCTTCCCAACCAAATCTGGTTGCGGCTCTTCTTCGCCCCCCAGGCGAGGAGAAGCAGGAGGAGGAGAGAAATAAAGCCAGAGAGAGAGAGAGAGAGAGAGAGAGAGAGAGAGAGAGAGAGAGATAAAAGCATGAGGAAAAATGCAACAGAATGGAGAACTGGCCCTCCAGCACAGTGTGTGTGTGTGTGTGTTGTGTTTGTGTGTGTGCACACGCCATGGAAAGGGCATGTTTTTCTTTTCCGTTCTCTTTTACCCCACACGTTACTGATATACTTCTAAAGTATCCTCTTCACATGTGCAGCACTTCAAGCTCAAAGCGTCTGCCTGTGTAATTAGACTGGCTCATCTGAGATCTGCAGGGACTGTGGTTAGAATAACCTCTGGGTAGCGATTCAGGATTCTGTTGCCTTAAGCTTGGGTGCAATGCTCGTACCAGCTAATTCAAGACAGTATGTGAGCGGACTTTTTATCAGAAACACCTTCCATGTAGATGCATTTTAAAGGTTTGCAGTTACTGTACTGTAAAAAAAAAACATAAGATATTGAGGCCTTTGATTGGGCAATATAATGGCCATGCCATCAAAGTCTTTATGGGCAAGTTGGTTCAATTAGTGGCCATCGTTAAAATGCCACCAGGCAGTTACAGCTCTGAAAACAAAATAAGAGAGCACTTAAAAATGATGAGTTTCTTCTCTGATTTTACCAAATTGAAAAACTCTGTAATATAATCAAGAGAAAGATGGATCACAATACATCAAACCAAGCAGAACTGGTTACATTTTTGCTCTAGGAGTGGCATAAAGTTATCCAAAAGCAGTGTGTAAGACTGGTGGAGGAGAACATGCCAAGATGGTTCGAAAGGTCTTTTTCTCATTTTCTGCAAATAATGCTCTACATGACAATATTTTTATTTGGAATTTGGGAGAAATGTTGTCCGTAGTTTATCGAATAAAACAACAATGTTCATTTTAGTCAAACATAAACCTATAAATAGCAACATCGGAGAAAATGATTCAGAAACTGAAGTCTCCTTTTTTCAGAGCTGTATATCCACTTGTAGAAGATGAGCCTTTCATTTGCTTAAATGAAGAGAGACCTGTTCTCTTGTGGCGTTTGACCCAATAAGGTACAAAAGATTAAATTTTTCATCTTGATATAGCTACTGCCCCAGCGCAAATCTCCTCCACCCTCCACTCCCTGTATAAGCAACATGCTGACAGGCTCTTTTTGTTGAATGGCAGGACTTTATCCATTGACAAAAGCTGGGGTTGAACATTATGAGATTACCTAGTTATTATTATTATTATTATTACAGTTTTGTTTACTTAGCTTCAATTAACTTAGTTAGTTAACCCCCCAACAGCGGTGAGATTTGCTGAATTATTAGTTTCTTATAGTGTCTCTTAAAATGCGCCTTATAATCCAGTGCGCTTTATGTATGAAAATAGACCAGAAAATAGACGTTCATTGATAGAGCGCCTTATAATCTGGTGCCCCTTATAGTGCGAAATATATGGTATTTGTACTGGAAATTGCCTTTCAAATCAACAATGTCTATATTTTAAGTTTTTTAACACTGATAGCAAATATAGGAAAGAGGACTGGTTGTTCTCCTTAAATCTGATTTCAATTCTCTGTTTGTTCCACTTGTAAAAATGTGCTGTAATAAACTTAAAAAGCATTTTTGCGTTTTACATTTTCATATTGCATACCAAACACCAACGTCAATGGACGTTAATTTTAGGGTGAATGTTGGTCATGACGCCACATGACAAGAACCTCAGGATAATGTCTAATACTGTTACATGCCTGCAGGTAAAGTTTAATGTGCAGGACTAAACAAAGAGTTGTTTATTAGGGTCAATTGTACATATGAATGTATACAATTCTTATCTAGGATTTGTAGACATCTTAGCTGCAAAGAAGATACAAATCACTCTAGAGTTTTCTTTTGTTGCTATTTTGTTAAAGCAGCAATACAAATTGGTACTTTTTGCTATTAGGGTTTATCTACCATTGCAGTACCGTTACCAGGAGTGTGTCTAAATACAGCATGGGAAAAATGCTATTTCTTCACCACTTTTCACCTACTAAGTTGGTTTTCCATCTTGAACACTCCACTCAAAATATTCTCACTCTGTTTGTAGGACATAGTCATTTGAATTCACCAGTCAGGAATGATATAGTGTCCTGTCACTCACAGGCATGCACTATTGCACCACAGATTTAAAGACATTTAAGTGATGAACTGTTAACTTAACCACTTAACAATTATGAGTTTCTTTATTTTTTACCAAATTGAAAATCTCTGAAATATAATCAAGAGGAAGATGAATAATCACAAGCCATAAAACCAAGCTGAACTGTTTGAATTTTGATTTTTTGCGCCAGAAGGGGCATAAAGTTATCCAAAAGCGGTGTGTAAGACTGGTGGAGGAGAACATGCCAAGATGCATGAAACCTGTGATTAAAAACCAGGGTTATTCCACCAAATATTGATTTCTGAACTCTTTAAACTTTATGAATATGAACTTGTTTGAGGTCTGAAAGACCTGCATCTTTTTTGTTATTTTTTGTTATATGAACTTGTTTTCTTTGCATGATTCTGAAGTCCTAAAGCTCTGTAACTTTTGTTATTTCAGCTATTTCTCATTTTCTGCAAATATATGCTTCAAAGGACAATGTTTTATTTGGAATTTGGGAGAAATGTTGTCCGTAGTTTATAGAATAAACAACGTTCATTTTACTGAAACATATACCTATAAATAGTGAAATCAGAAACTAAATTTATTTCCAGAGCTGTATCTTTACCATACAAACCCAGGGTATGGAGAAACATATTTAACTTGCTCAAATTCAGCCTCAGCTGACATTTTTGCCATCTTACTTATTAAAGCCGGCCACGGACATTTTGGTTCACGTCAAGGCAAGGCACCATTTCATAAGGTTTTTCTTAATTAATTTATAAATGAGCCCTACTTTATCTTACTTATCAGCCCTGTCACCCATCAGTGCAATTAGAGGTCTTGGAAAGACAGCGTTCAACACAGCCACTGCTCCACATAACAAGAGATTCATATTGAAGGGATGAAGCGGGGTGTTAATTAATTAGCTAGGGAATTTATCCCAGATGAGATTAAGAAGCAAGTTAAGAAAATTCCTTTATTGAACAATCCCTGCCCTTTAGCTACAATCAAATTTGCCTCGCCGCAAAATGACCGCACTGTCCAATAAAAGGAGGGGAAGCAGAAGCTTAAAAGTGATTAGCATCAATGTAAGAGCTTGTCTAAATGGCCCGTCATCGGCAGAAGGTTTAGAGGAAGGAGAGCTGAAGGCAAACATTCTGTGCACACAGACTGTATTTGAGGATAGGGGAGTGTGGAGATGCCTCTGGACTTGGAGGAATGGAATCTGTGGGACCTGCAAAGAAATTCATGCAGCCCTGATCGTTATAGTTGCTAATGTTGTTATTAAAGCCTCTCATTAAGCAGTTAATCATTACTTAAACAGCATCTTCCATAGATATACTGTAGATCAAAGCATTTTATATCAAATTATTCAATAAAAAGCAACTAAAATGGGTAAAAGCATTCAAAAGTCCCTTTTCCGGGCCCTCGCTTCACGACCCCTGCTACTGCTCCTTCATACTGCTCTCTGACCCGCTGAGAAGAACGTGAATCAGCTGTGAGTGAAAGTCATTTAGTACTAGACATGTGTGTGTGTGTGTCTTGAGTGGCCTTTGAGTTCAGAAGCTTTTAACAGAAGTCTTTTTATTTTTTATGTTTTTTGAATGAAGCGCAGAACTGCTTTGTAAGAATAGACAACACTCTGTACTACAATTATCCAACCATTACTCATATTAGAGAGAGAGAAAGAAAAAAAGAGAGAGAGAGAGAGAGAGAGAGGAGACAGACTGAAAGAAACAAATGGCAGACAGAAATAGAGGAGAGACAGAAAGCAACAATGAGAGACCAAAAGATCACAGAATGTCAGGGAGAGATTGGGATGATGAACCAGAAAAAGAACAGGACTGAGAGAAAGAGAAAAAAGAGGGAAAGATAGACTGACTGAAAAGGAGATAAATAGAAGGAATAGAAGGAAAAGAGGGATGACATAAGAGAGAGAGGTGAAGTAAAATTATAAATAAAACAATGAGTGAACAAGGGAGATGAGATAGGGCAAACAAGACAGAAAAAGACATGAGAAAGAAAGAAACAGAAAGCAAGATAGACTAAAAAAGAAGGGAATAAGAATGAAAGGAGACTGTGAAAAACAAGAGTGAGAGATAGAATAAAGGGAAAGAGACATACTAAAAGAAGAGAGTGAGTGAATATTGGAGAAAGATAGACAGACAAAGAAAGAGTAAAAAAAAAAGAAAAAATGTAATAGAGCATACAAGACAGACAAAGAAACAAGACAGAAAGAAAAGAGAGACTGGCAGAAAGAAGGGAGTAAATAAAGAAATATAGAAGAGACAAAAGAAGAGTGAAAGATTGGGGCATGAAAAAAATGCAAGCCTAAAATAGGAAAGAGAGAGACAGAAATAGAGGGCAGGGAGAAAATAAAAACAGAAAGAGGGGAGAGACAGACTGAAGGCATAGATAATAAAAAATATATAGGAAACAGTAAGGAAACAATAACACAGGAAAAGAGTTAAAATTAGAGAGTAAAAAGTAGGATAGTGAGCAAGACAGAAATAAGATGAGATACCGAAAATGAAGAAATAAAGAAAAGAAAGAATTAGAATTAGAGAAGAATTAGAGACAAAAAAAAAGAAAGAAAAGGAAAAACTGAAAATGAGTTTAGACAGAAATAGAGGTGAGTGAGACATAAAAAGGGAGAGATAGAGAGAAAGGGACAAATAGAAGAGTAAGAGGGTAATGAAGAAGTGGACGAGGGAGAGGTAAGAAGAGAGAGAGATAGAGAGAGAGAGAGATTATGAGATAGGTATGAGAGAAATCAGGGGGAATAAATGAGGAGATATTTCATCACACTCCCTCAGGAGGAGAGACGAAAGGTGCCAGACATGTTTTACTTTCCACAGATAGGCCTGTCCCCTCTGCTCCTGCACTCTCGGCTCTGTGTGCGTGTGTGTGTGTGTGTGTGTGCTCACGTCCAGACATCATGGGCTCTGTTGATTGGTTGCCTGCGCTGTAGAATGACAGACAGAAAGGTCCTTTCAGCCTGAGGCAGACTGAGTGTGAGGGGCTGTGAGATGGTGTTGGTTAGAGACAGGCGCTGTTATCCTTTCTCTGTGATATTGCTTTCTCTCTCTTCCTGTTTTCAACCCTCTCTTTTACTCTCTTCTTTCATCCCTCACTCTCTCCAGTTCCATCTCCCCGCCTTATTGTCTCGTTTTTTGGATGTTTTTGTGTATTTATGCTTTTTGCCTTTTAAATGTTCCTTTTAAAGCTCACATATCTACGATGTGTGGACAATCTGCAAAACAGTAAATGTGCAATCTGTGCATAATTATGGGTTTATGAACCAGGCTGTTGGACAGGTCCATATATTATACAATTCCAAATTTGTATCATACAGGACATCAGTCAGAAGTTTAACAGTATCAAAAACCTCACACTCTAGAGCTAGATTAAAAATACTTAAATTTGATTTTTTTTTTCTCAGAACTTTGCTAAAAATAGTGTAGTTTGTTTGACAGTATAGGCGAGATAATATATCGATATATTGTAGCGTTTTGTCAATCACATTGACGATTGTATTGTTGATTGTATTAATCCTATACATAATTTCTGGCATTTGCTTATTTAGAAGTATTTTATCATATAACTTGTCTTGTGATATATCAGATTTCACAGAATCTCTTTATCATAATATCATTGTTATTGTGGGCAATGCATTGTAATACAATTGAATCGTAAGTTGCCAGACTTGATCAGCCTGACCAAGCTAGACAACCAGTATGACCAATCTTGACCATGCTGGATGATCAGCATGAGCAGCATCACCAAACTGATTAAAAATCACACTGGTTGACCAGCTGGATCAGAATAACCAAGTGTGGTCAAGCTAAATCCACATTTCGTCATTGTCCAATAAAAAAACACTTATCTCCAACACAGCAACTTTACAGGAGAGAGAAAAAAACTTGTAAACTTTTAATGGAAGTCAATGTAAAAAGAGTTTATTTCAGGTCATTTTAAAGAGTTTCTATTGGTCCGTTCATCAAGAAATTTTGGCACAGTGTAAAGGACATATGTGACGATATATTATTTTGGTCAAGAGCTGTTTAACCAGTTAGTTTACCAGTGTAGTTATTGTATGTTTTTGCCTAAATAACCAGCTTTTTAACCATCTTGACCATCAACAACCAGCTGTGACTGATAAATTACTAAGATTTTTATACATTTGATCATTTCAATAGGATAATTTGGATTAAATTGTTCTGCTGGTCAATCAAAAACTCCCACTATTCCACTATGGGACTCTACAGTTTCACACCTACATATGTATTCGCTCGTTCTTCATCGTCCTGTTCATCCCCAGTGTTTTGCTCTGATTGAATATAAAGCATATGAAGGATTAAGGAAGAGTGGACATCTGCAGGCAGGACCTCCAAGAGCTTTGAGTGGGCCTTATTTAACCCTCCTATTATGTTCCTATTGGTCAGGAACAGCAATGGTGTTTCCAGGTCAGTTTGACCCGGTGCATGTTTATTTATCAAAAAGATGTCGGAAGCCAAAAAAATCCTAACAAGCAGTGTGAATATATTTCATTACTACCTCCATTGCTAAACATTCTATCAATATTTAGTGCAGGTGGTGTTCCTTACCTCTAACAAGTAATGGTACAATTAGGATAATTCACTTGTTTTTTATAAAAAAAAAATACATGTTCAAGCTTTATAACATTTGAAAGACACTTAACATTGAAACATTACATTGCAATTTTGTTTTAATTTTAGTTTTTGCAGGGGGGGTGGTTGAAAATATGTGAGATGAACCATTTTCATATTATATGTTAAAGTTCCACTAGGTAGGATTGAGAGTTTGTGCTCGTGAGCTCCCCCTACAGTTGTAGAGTGTAATAAATGTTTCAGACGGATTAGTTTCTCTTTCTCGTTTTCTGGCTTTCACAGACATATTCGGTCTGTTTCCAGCCTCTGCCAGAGTGTCTGTATGTTAGTTTGTAAAGAATGAACCAGTAGTCCTTGTAGAACTGTTAGAACTAAAGGTCGGAAAGCAGGTCGCAGTTCTCGCGAGCGTTGGTCGCAGCCGCCTCGGAAATCTTGTCTGGTTTGAGCTTAGAGGAGCCCGGCACAGACACGAGAGCACCGCTATTCCTCCTATTACACCTCAATGCAGCGCTGCAGTGGGTTTCACGCTGTAATTTGAAATCCTACCTAATGCTGCTTAAATACACTAATTAAGGCAAACAGAAAAAAGTTTCATACTAAAAAAAAAAAAAACTTTACAATTTATTTCATAGATCTTTAAACTTTAAAGTGTGTCGATTTGACCCATAACATAATAGAAGGTTTAAACTGATGTGTAATTAAGATTTAGATATAAAAATGAACACATCTATTATTTGTACAGGAGATTGTGTGTTTGATTTTGTATTCTAAATTTGTATTCACTCTTGGGTTTGGATCTAGACAGGAAAATGATTCAAGAATCTCCAGAACGGCAATGACACACACTTTAGAAGACGTGGAAATCGTATTAGCGAAGACGGACAACATCATGTCAGCTTTATGGCTGCCTTCAGAGTGACTTAATATTTGCATAATGGCTTAATGTGTGTGTGTGTGTGTCCATTTGTGTGCGACTGTGATGTGTCAGAAGCCTTGCACTGAACCCAGCGTCGTCCTGCTATTCTGGGAAGGTGTAATGGCAGATTGGGAGATTGCTGTGAGGATTTGATTGCATTTAGTCACATGAACATTAGCAAAGTTGGGTAATGATGCTGAGTGAGTCATAAACGCCACTCTAACTCATTCTGGAAGTGTTATATGGTCCTCTGTCACTCTGTAAAACACACTTCCACTGCTCTACAGTTCAGTGCTGGGGAAGTGTGTTCCCATGTTTGATATGTCAGCATCCCATACTGTTTTCTGTGTTTTTTATGATGACTGTACAAGCTGTGAGTGTCTAATGGAACTGTGAGCAGTACTTATAAATTAAAGCAGTTATTAACATGTATTAGGACCCTTGCTTATTCATTGTTTCACCCTTATTCAATTGGATATTTAAAACAGTTTAGGTTTTTGGAGCATTGCTGAGAGGATTTGATTGCATTCAGCATAAATTGTGTGTTAGTGAGGTCATAATGTTGGATAATCACCACCCTACCTCAATCCAATACGCCCCAATTCATCCAAAAAGTATTGGATGTAGCGCTGTCATTAATCACCCTGAAAAACAAAGCAGTTTCATTGCTCCACAGCCCAATGCAATCCCAATGCTGGGATGCTTTATAGCCCTTTAATCTATACCTGATATTAGGCTTGATGTCAATGAGTTCATGTTTTATCTTCTCCAGAGAATCATTATTATCATTATTATATTGGCAACATTTATCTACAGGGACTAAACAAGCTCCGTCTATGCATTTGCATTAATGTGAGCAGAAATGACTGTGGCTTCTGGAAACACTACTACAACACTAATTATGTCTGAAAGTAAAATGCCAGAAAAGGGAACAGAAAACAATAGAAATTTAGACGGAATTGATTGAATGAATACACAGTACCAGTCCAAAAGTTTGGACACACCTTCACACCTTCTCATTCAGTGCTTTTTTAAATTGATTTATTTAATTTATTTTCTACATTGTAGATTATATTAAAGACATCAAAATAAAACAGTGTTTGGCCTCCACAATCCCGTGACATAAACCCAACTGAGATGGTGATTTTGGATGAGGTGGAGCTTTACAGCATAAAGGAAAAGCAGCAACTATTGATCAGCACCTCCAGAAACTCCTTCAAGATTGTGCAAATCTGTAATCAAATCTAGATGTGACAACTCATGCTAGATTCACACTACACATCTTTTTGAGTCATCAGGTCATTATGCCGTTCACACTACACTACTGGTTATGATGTAACTGCGAGTCTTTCATTGTTGAGATTGTCACATTGCACGATTGATCGGCAACACAGGGTCACAAATTACACAATTTTTCAGGTTGCTTTCCAACAACTAATAGATACTGCTGTGGAGTGTATCACATATATAGCATGCTGAATATTAGCTGAGTTATCATTCAGCGTCGGCTCGCGGGTGTCTTTCATTAGTTCATTCTACACAGTGTGCACCAAGAGATCACCGATTTGCATCCAAGCTGAGATGAACAAAAAACTCTAATTAGCAAAAAAGTGTCAGCGACTAAAAAAATGGGCAAAAGTAATGTATTGTGAACCTGGCATAAAAAAATCTAAAGTATAAAACATTTTCTTTTAAAGTCAAACGAGTGCTGGTTGTTAATCTACACAGATTTCTCTCCTGAAAACCGTTTATTTGGGTGAGTAAAGTGCTTTAATTTCCAGATTTCCACTAAGGCTGGGTGCAGCAGCTAACTGCTAGTGCTAGCCACAGTTATTGGCTAATGCCTCCCAACAGCGCTACACTGAAGAACCCTGAGTGTTCCGGTAAGCCAGATATTACAAGATATTAGCGAGCAGTTTGTCCCACATAGCTTGTTTTAACATGGTAACACCGAGGCTTCAGTCCGATATACTTGCCTCCGAATGGCGACAGAGCTTGCACTTAGTGCGGATTCTAATGCTAATACTGCTCCAGCAGTGCTAGCCTGGGTTAGCAGCAGGCTACAGGCTTATAATACTTACCTCTAAAGGACAAATACTCCTGTATAATACTGTACTTCAGTGGATGGGGCTCCTTACAACCTTACTGGTTAAATTCATACAGAAGGTGCACCGGATTATAAGGTGCTCTGCCAAATTTTGGAACAATTAAAGGATTTTAAATGCAAACTATAGTGGGAAAAATACAATAAGCTCAACTATACTTTTGAGGGAAACTAAAAAAAAATATATCCTCACAGTTTTGGCATCCAAACCTGTGATTAGTAGCACACTGTATAGCTATCCAGCCGTCATGGGACATAGTCTACTGAAAATTCTCGCTGGTTATATACACCAATGTTATGTCTACACAGAGCTCAGGTGTATTTCTGAAAGAACAAGGTCGTCTCTCCTGAGGGTAGGGGGTTTAATCCCAGGTCAGTAGCCGACAGCCACTATAGTGTATGATTGATGGTGCAGCAGAAAGCTAAACAGAGAGACTTATGTTCCTAGCAGTGGGAACATGAATGAATACCCCTGTGCAGTCTGGACATAAGACCTTTAACCTGTTGAAGATGAGCCATAGTTCCTAAATCCTTTTTCAGCACAGGGCAGAGAGAATAGACACCTGTTTAAAGTGATAGTTTTGCACAAAAATCTAATTCATGGAATTTCCCCCTGACACTATAAATATAAAGACTATACACACTAGAACTCAACAGTCAACAGCCAGCAGCAACCCATGTACAGCTTGTATCACCCTGCTTGTGTCCAGGTCTTATAATGATGCTTATCATTTACTGAGCATATGCTCTCATGTATCAGGGATGGCGGTGCACAGTGAATATGAAAGCCCAATGGGTAAACATGATGCTTTCAGGATTTCTCCTGGGATTCATTCAGTCTTTTACAGCATCCAAAGGGCACTGAGTTTACTGTGTAGTAAAACTGTAAACAATGAAAATGCACCTCTCTCTCTCTGAGCTGTGGGACAGTGGGTGGTGAGTTGTGTTGTGAATCCATTAGCTGTTTATGGGTTGATAAGGATTAAACAACAGAGAGTTAACTCTTAATAGAAATTTAAGGCTTTTCATGCATCATAGCATGTTCTCCTCCTCCAGTCTTAGGCCCAATCACATTTCACCCCTTGGCCCTACCACTTACCCCAACTCCTTCTTTTCGAGTGTAACCTTTCCCTTGGAACCGAGTTACAGGGGGTAGGGGTGAAATCCTCCACCTAAGAATTGGGACAACCCTTTAATCAATCGATATATTATCAGGAGCAGTAAAGTTCAGTAACCTAGCTGCTAACTAGCTAATTGTAGGGCATTTTATGTCTTCAGAAATGGGTGAGATGGTTCAGAAAATAATTAATACTGTCCATTTCTTAATTTATCTGTGATGGGGAGCTTTAATTAGCTTTTATTTTACTTAATTTTTCAGTTCTGCCTTAAATGCTGCAGATCCTGCCAGCTATTGCACCATTAAAGGTAGAACCGGAAAGTTAGCTAGCTAGCTACTGAGACAAACTACTAGCGATCTTTTTTATGCTTGTTATGAAAAATTTGGCCATAAAACATTGAACCTACACATTAAACTATGACAATATAGTACTAATCATCACTTTTAACAGGTAAAATATTTACATTTCTCGGTTTCTTACCAGTGATTCTCATACCCCTTCGTTTGAAGTGTGCATCTGGAAAATCTCCGTTTTTAGGGATAAGAAGCTCTATACCTAGGGGTATGGCCAAGAAATGAAATGGGATTGGGCCTTACACACTACTTTTGGATAACTTTATGCCAATCTTGGTGCAAAATTCAGGCAATTTAGCTTGGTTTGATGGCTTATGATCATCCAAATTCCTCTTGATTATATTCCAGAGGTTCTCAATTTGGTAAAATCAAAGAAACTCATCATTTTTAAGTGGTCTCTCTTTTTTTCCAGATATCGCATATCATTTGTATTGCAATGCAGGCCTAGAACCAGAAGGTTGCAGGTTCAAATCCTCCTGTGTAATCTAGAGCTGCAGTAGTAAGGGTTCAGCTCATCAGCCAGATGACAATCCCCCGTTGTCTGCTGTGATGGCTTCTCGTAGCTGTTCCTGTAGATGTTGTAGATGTGCTCTTCCACACAGCTGATGGGTCATTGGCTGACATCAACAGCAACTTGACACCGACTTGCTGGAGTGGCTTTAGAGTGTTCCTAGCCTTGTCGTAGAGCATCCAATCTCCACGTCTCTGTGCCTCCACTTTAGACTGAAGGGGATCAGTGATAGTCAGTCATGCAGGCTGTGTGTCAGACGTGGCCATTCATGCTAGATTACTTGCTGTAGTCACTCTGCACTGGATTTGCTGTGCTAATGCTCATACACCCAGACAGCTTCACACACACACACAGACACACACACACACTTCATTCTGCTGCTGAATGTTACTTGTTTCATCATTTTCTGTGTTGTAAAATAGACATTAGCCTAATGTTAGACCTACATTACTTCATGATGTACTCTTGTCTGCTTCTGAGCTCTGTAGTATTAGTATAATTATGTCAGGCAATGCATTGTTGTTGAATTTTTTTAACAGTGTGCAGTAATAGGCCACTTTGTTAGAAATCTTCTCCACTTGTTGATGTACCATATTTTTCTGACTATAAAGCACACCAGATACATCCGATAAATCTGTTTTGCTTGCAGTCTGAACACAGACTTAAGCCCAATTTATACTTCTGCATTGAACCTACGTCGTAGCCTACGCATATCCAGCGAGAGTGCCCTACGCAGCGGAGCGCGTTTATACTTCTGCATGAGCATATCAGCATTTCTGCATCGCTCTGCAGTCTAAACCGCGAAGGCAGGAATGTGTGGCACAGCGGACCAATCACAGCTGCGGCTGTCCACATCAGAGAGGTGCACGCCAAGCTACGCCGCAGGGTACGCAGTGACACGTAGGCTATGATTTTGGTTTGACGCAGAAGTATAAATTGGCCTTAAGTCACACTCATGTCTTTATTTCTGGGCTATATCAAGCAATCGATAGATATTTTCTGGTGATTTGCTGGTGCTATCATGTTGTACAGTTGTTGTGATGTGGTGTGGTAAATCCATATGGAATTTGCAACACTCTTCATGCACTAAAAGTGACAATTGGGCTAGATAGGCATTAGTCAGTTTGGTTCTACAGATATAAATTTGGTTAAATGAAAGGTCTGTGAAGTGAGTGTGGATAGGAATGGGTTTTAGATGCTAGACCCCATTGTTTAGTCTCTATATTGGGCAAAAGTACGTCAAAAACAGATAAATTAAACACACTGATTGCAAGAGGACTTCAAAGGTAGTGCATTATGCATGTAACAAAATGATGGATTCTAAAAACTATAGATCTAAACTAAATATTCTTTTTTTATATTTTATTTCAAATTTTTATCCCACTTTTATCCCAAGGCCAATTACCCAACCCACTCATTAGGACTTCTCTAGGAGGACCTCTATCACTAGTAATGCCCCAACATTACGCGGTGTTCTGATACATATGAAGTCAGCCACCACCTGTTTTCTAACTACTACTGATCCAGCATTACCGAGTAGCATCACAGAGCACTCGGAGGAAAGTGCATTGACTCGGTTCTCATACATCAGCTCACAGGTGCCTTGTGCTGATCGACATCACCCTTTGGAGTGATATTGGGAGAGAGAGCACTATCTATCCACCCAGAGAGAGCAGAACCTCATCATGCTCTCTCGGGGCTCTGGTAGCTGATGGCAAGCTACATGAACAGGATTCGAACCGGCGATCTCCTAATCATAGTGGCAGCGCTTGGAGCTTAAAACATTCTATATTTGAGAGGCTAAAACCCAGAAAAAAGGTTTAAGATGTATGGGGCTTTTGTCTTTGTGTTAGCAAGTGAACAATTGCACGTCTCTTGAGTTTCTGATTTATATATTTTTAAGTTTCACTTGTTGAGTAATTCTTAGTTTCACTTATATTTATATATAAACACAGTTTTTGGTTCTCGGTAGATTTCACTACCTCTTTTATGAACTATAATAATTTTTTTTGCATTTGCATCATGGCCTCCATTTCTGCACTGTCAGAGCCAATAGAAATGGAAACTGACTATGGGCTGTCTGTCTAAGCATTTGTTCTTATTATAATTTTGAATTGTGATCTATCTATCCGTTAACTGACATACCCTTTTTGTAAAGTGTTATCGACTGTTTTACTATTTTTTTTAATTTATTTTTTTTACGAAATAATTGGCATATGCTTCTCACACTTAAGACATAGAACTTCAGGGACTTTAAAATAAAGTGTTAAAAGATTTTTTTTTTGTGCAATAAACTATTGTGGAAACTCAATTTAGTGCCACTGTGTTAGAGAATAGTCCACTTCACATGTTACGTCCTGGCCTGTTCTGTCTCCATGTTTTATCTGCCCTCCTCTTTGTTTAATTACCTTCTCCTGCACATGGCCTGTGTTCCTCCTGTGTCTCCACCTTAAGTGTTTTCACCCGTATCCACCTGTTTCTGGTTCCCTCCAGTTGCTGGGCACTTTTCTCGATTAATTCGGTTAAATGTGATTTTAAAACATACAGATGTTTTAGCGAAAATTATATTTTTTTGTGGAAAAATGGAAGATAATTTATTTGTAGGCCATAATCACCCAGCACTACCACATGTGTATTTATACCCCAGTGTTTCCTGTTTCCTTTGTTGATTTTTATACATATTTACCTCTGTTAGGTTATGTGTTCTGTTAGTTTCCCTGGTTCCTCTGTGTACTCTGTGTTTCTTTGTTTATTTAGTTCTTTGTTTATTTTGTTCTTGGTTTGTTTATTTTTGTATTCTTCATAAATAACTTACATTTGCATCCGCTCTCCATGTCCTCTACTTGCTCCCGCAGTTCCTGACACCACAAATAATATCTGGTGAGTGATGATGACTCAAAGATGTTCAGATTTTCTTTGTTAAATTCTGTTAAGGAAGGCTTGTGGTGTCTGTAAAAATGGTGTAGACCAATTAGTGTAGGTGTAGAGAGGTGTCTCTAATATACTGGCAATGAAGGTATTGTATGGATGTATTAGGCGGTGTGTGTGAGTAAGTGGTTGTGTGTGTGTGTGTGTGTGTGTGTGTGTGTGTGCAGCTCCCTCTGTCTGTGTAGTCTCCTATACTCTTGGGTTGGGTGACATTGAGTACAGACAAAGGTGCTAAATACCACAGTCAGGACAGCCTCACACACACACACACACACACACCACACACACACTCTCTGGTGATGCTGTCTGCATGCACAACCAGCCCTGTCTCCCAGAACGATAACAGGAACAGGAACACACCATCTAAAGATGTACATTTAGCATATTAACTGTCCTTTATCTGTGCATCAGAAGCTCTTCATATAGTATTAGTATATTTGTATGCATGAGGAATTTAATTTGGTAAAACTGGTGGACAATACAGCAAAAAACAAATAATGCAATAATAATGCAATATCGGTCTCGAAAGCAAAAACGAGCAGTTTTGGTCTTGTCTCGGTCTTGGGGTGAGGTGGACTCTAAGACTGTGGACGAGACCGGCCGAGTCCAAGTCCTCTGTCTGAGGTGAAGTTTATTAGAAACTGGACCTTGTTGAACAATGCATTCAAACGGACCCAATCTGTCATTTTCTGTGTGTCTAAAATCAGCACACAGATTGGCTCACAGCAAAAAAACAAGCTACTCCCGCTTTCGTTCAATATCCAATCAATAAACACTTTTCATTTTGTTTAATGTTAAGTTAAATGTGCTCTTTTTCACTGGCTCGCTGGAGTGATACTCTTTGTTTATGTGAATCATTGTGAATTCGGGGACACCATTAATTTTTCCAGACATCTAGAAAGAGAGCACAAGGAGAAGTTCTAGTAGTCTTGACTACAACACTAGTGGGTGGCAATGCCTTTTGTAAAGTATATCAAAAAATATTAAATCCTAAAACTCTAAAAAATCACATTGTCTTGCCATATGTACGCTGGTCAGTGTTCAACCCCACTAACAAGATAATATCTCACAATGTATACATGTGTGAGTTCCCAACCCACTTAATAATACATTTAGATACAGCTATTGCACAAGTTTTTACATGCAACATTAGATTTTTGTAATGAAATCCGTATGAATGATTACTCTGTCCTTCATTATATCAGAAATAAAAAAATCCAAAACATCAATGTGGTTTGGACACCTTTCAGTTTTATTACCTAGTAACACCCTCTTTGGTAGGAATCACAGCTTGCTAAAGCTTTCTGTAGCATCTAAAAATATTACAGTTCTTGTAACTGCATTTTGTTCCCACTCTATTTCTCAGAAGGTCTTCTGAGATAGTATTGGGTGGTCTTGCTGCACAGAAAGCTGAAGATTTATTAATAAATGTTCTATGATTTTGAGTTCAGGGACTTGTGAGGGCCATTCTAATGCTGTGGTTTCTATCCCTTCAGAAGTTGTAGAATTAATCCTTTTTCAGATTCAGCCCTATATCAGTTCTTTTATCAGCTTCACATGTTCACATTTTATATGGACATATTATGAAAAAGTATTATATGAAAATTTCATTGAGGACACTGGAAATAAATGTTTCCTTTCACCCATGCAATATTGCCAATGTTAATGGTGAAGGTACAACCTCAAAACATGATACATCCACCTCCATGCTTCACACTTGCCAAGGCATTTTTTTCATTAAATATACTTTTTTCTTTAGATAGACACGTTTCTTTGAGAAACCCAAACCTCTGCACTGTCAACATTGATTTTTCTTACTAAGTGTGTGATTTGGCCATTAATGCCAAGAATTTTGTGTAGTACTTTACTGTCACGTCTTGGCCTCGTCTCGTGTCTCTGTGTGCATTCCCCACGTGACCTGTGCTCCCCTGTGTCTCCCGTCTCAGTACTTTTCCACATGTGTTTCTAATTTGTAGCTCCGCCCCTCGTTACCTGTTTCCCCAGGTGTTCATTGTTTCATGTTTAGTATAAATAGTACTTGTTAGTCTACGTTTGCTGTCGGTCTTTGCACCTTCCCCCGTTGTTTGTCTTGCCACGTTCGCTATAGTTATTTCCACGTTCTCTATTTCTTCGTTTTGTATTTATCTCCGTTTATTCCCTGTATATTTCTAGTTTGTTTTCTTGTTTGGTTATCGGTCACGTTATTTCTAGTCACGTTTAGTTCCTGTTTGTTTCTTTGTTTATGTTGTATATATTTACGTATTTATCCCTTGTATATATTTCCTCGCCCTGTTTTGTTATTATCTGTTTCACGTTTTTTCCCTGTTTGTTTATGTACCTATTTATATCCGTTATTCCCCTGTTTGTTTATTTGTTTCTTTGTTATTTAATAAAGTCTGGTCTTACCCGCATTTACGTCCGCCTCCCGTCTGGTTCCCGCGTTACAGAAAGACCGACTTTAATTATGGACGTAGCGGGAAGATTTCTGCCGAGGTCCGGGCCGGCCATCCGCCGCCCCTCTGTCGGGATCCCGGCGCAGGAGAATCCGAGGCCTCGAGGCCGGAGAGGGCCTCGGTCTAGGCGCTCTAAGGGATCCCGAATTCCGGAGGATTTTCTTGGGGGGGGGCATAACCGTTGGGGCTATGGGCCTAGCCTCGAACCGCGGGGGAGGCGAGGTGGTCAGAGACGCTGGCGATGAGGACTTTTGGAACTATGTAGCTGCCGCGTCTAGTTCGGAGGACGAAGATTACCCTCCGACGCGAGCCCGCTTGCCGCTTCCTCCGGGGTCAGTTCTGCACCCGGCATTCCGATGTCCACTCGATCTCGTGGAGGAGGCCACCCTCGCCCCGAACCGATCTCCAGCAGTGCCGGTCCTCAAGACGCCGTCTTCTGTCCGCCCGCCTCCCATGGCGCGCTCCGTTTCAGCGGCTCCTCAGCTAGCTTCAGCGGCTAACCTGCTAGCTTTTCCTGCGGCTGCTGCTCCAGCCTTCTATTCGGCGGCGCGGCTAACTCCGTTAGCATCCCCTGCTACCAAGACGCTCTCCTCTTCGTCTGCTCCAGCGCTCTCCTCTCCGGCTGTAACGGCGCTCACCTCTCCGAGGGCTGCAGATCCAGCTTCCACGGCGGCCACACAGCCGCGCTCCGACACATCCCCTGCGCTGGACTCTACCGGCGGCTCCGCGCTTCCTACTCCAGACTCGTCCGGCAAATCAGCTGATCCAGTCCGGGTTTTCGAGTCACTCGCGGCAGCAGCAGCTGCTCTCCGCTCCAAGGTTTCCATGGTTACGGCGCTACACTCTCCTGCTCGCGCCACCCCGGAGTCTGCATACACTGCGGTGAGTTCAGCTCAAGTCTCTGTGCTTTCTTCAGCAGCCCTCATCTCCACGCAATCTCCTTCAGCCCAAGTCTCCAAGTCTGCTCCTGTGTCTGTGCCAGCGGTGCCTACCGTTCCTGTGTCTGTGCCAGCAGTGCCCACCGCTCCTGTGTCTGTGCCAGCGGTGCCCACCGCTCCTGTGTCTGTGCCAGCGGTGCCCACCGCCAATGTTCCTGTGCCAGCGGTGCCCACCGCCAATGTTCCTGTGCCAGCGGTGCCCACCGCCTATGTTCCTGTGCCAGCGGTGCCCACCGCTCCAGTGTCTGTGCCAGCGGTGCCCACCGCCTATGTTCCTGTGCCAGCGGTGCCCACCGCCAATGTTCCTGTGCCAGCGGTGCCCACCGCCAAGGTTCCTATGCCAGCGGTGCCCACCGCCTATGTTCCTGTGCCAGTGGTGCCTATCGCTCCAGCTCCGACGCCAGCCGCACCCGCCGCCGCGCCTGCCCAAGCTGCACCCGCCGCCGCGCCTGCCCAAGCTGCACCCGCCGCCGCGCCTGCCCAAGCTGCACCCGCCGCCGCGCCTGCCCAAGCTGCACCCGCCGCCGCGCCTGTCCAAGCTGCACCTGTCACCACACCCACGCCAGTTCCAGCTCCTAGGACTATGTTTGGCCCTAGGCCCCGTCTACCCAGGTCTGCCCCAAGGGCCCCGGACCTCAGCCCTAGAACTGTGCCCAGGCTGGCCCCACGGACCACACCACAGACTTTAGCCAGTCCTGGGCATCCCCAAGTTTATTTTGTACCCCTGTCGCTCCCTGTTCTGGTTCCTGTGTCAGTCTGTGTTCCTGTTCCTGTCTTGTCTGGTTTCTGTGTACCTGTAACCGTGTTCGTGTCTGTCCCGGTTAATGTTTTTGTCCCTGTTCCCTTGTCCAGTCCAGTCCAGTCACCAGTCATGCCCCATGTCCAGTCTCCGATCCCTGTCCAGTTCCCCGTCCAGTCTCCTGTCTTGTCCAGTCTCCGTTCATGTCCAAGGTCCAGTCTCCTTTCTTTGTCCAGTCTCCTGTCCGGTCATTAGTTCAGTCTCCTGTTCTGCCCCATGTTAAGTCCCCGGTCTCGTCTCTTGTGTTTCCCGGCCTCTCCCCGCCGCCGGCCCCTGGGGTTCGTTTTTACGCGCCTCGGGAGCTGCGCGTTTAGGGAGGGGCTTCTGTCACGTCTTGGCCTCGTCTCGTGTCTCTGTGTGCATTCCCCACGTGACCTGTGCTCCCCTGTGTCTCCCGTCTCAGTACTTTTCCACATGTGTTTCTAATTTGTAGCTCCGCCCCTCGTTACCTGTTTCCCCAGGTGTTCATTGTTTCATGTTTAGTATAAATAGTACTTGTTAGTCTACGTTTGCTGTCGGTCTTTGCACCTTCCCCCGTTGTTTGTCTTGCCACGTTCGCTATAGTTATTTCCACGTTCTCTAGTTCTTCGTTTTGTATTTATCTCCGTTTATTCCCTGTATATTTCTAGTTTGTTTTCTTGTTTGGTTATCGGTCACGTTATTTCTAGTCACGTTTAGTTCCTGTTTGTTTCTTTGTTTATGTTGTATATATTTACGTATTTATCCCTTGTATATATTTCCTCGCCCTGTTTTGTTATTATCTGTTTCACGTTTTTTCCCTGTTTGTTTATGCACCTATTTATATCCGTTATTCCCCTGTTTGTTTATTTGTTTCTTTGTTATTTAATAAAGTCTGGTCTTACCCGCATTTACGTCCGCCTCCCGTCTGGTTCCCGCGTTACATTTACATTTTAAACACTACTCACACTTTTTCACTGCGTGGTACCTACACTTCTTGGCTCTACCCAACTAATTTGCTTTCTATTATGCAAATTTGTTTTAGTTTTTAGAATGAATATATTAGGTTTAGCAGGGATGGTCGTTCCACCACACTGGTACCATTAAACACAGTATTTTGTCCCTTCTACAGCTTCTGCTTTCAGTTTAGAAACAAAATAATACGGACTGCCACTTCAATTAAACAGACTACGTAAACACATAACGTTATGTACTGTGAACAGTGCTGCAACATGACTGGTTTAAAATATATAGTCTACCAGGTAAAGTCATGAAAGTGAAGTTGCTACCGGTAACTTGTCTTGGTGTCAGGAAAACGCATGGTGCTTCATGAAGGTTATGCTTTCCTCTTCATTAAACAGCAGTCCATATAATCAAAACCTGTTGCTGATAGTGGATTTTTTGACACTGCTCCATGCTATCAGGATCCACTGGCAGAAAGTTGCTCTTTGCATGCTTCCAGTTTTGGTAAATTATTTCTCGCCGCTTTTTATCCAAGCCTTCCTCTTAGCTCAGAAAGCCAATTTAAATGCATGATTCAGGTTAATCTGCAAATACTTTGTTGTCCCGATGAACCCTGGATTAATCTACACACTTGTTTTATTGATACAGTTTGTTTTGGTGAGTAAAGCAATTTTCCTGATTAACAGTAAGCCTTGATTTCCAATGTTTTGATGAAACTGGCATGTTTTGACGTCATAAAACAACGTATATTAGCTGCAATGTTATATGAGCCGCAGTGTTCAAAGCGTGTGAAGAAAGTAGCGGCTTATGGCCTTGAAATGACAGTATTTTGGTATGTACAGTATATACAGTGTACGCTGCATGTCCAGAAGTGATTGAATATAATAAGTACAGTGTTAATTGTCTGCTAGAGGAATATAATAAAGCTGAATGCTATCAAACCTCAATACTGATGTTTCAACACCTATTGTAAAGCCTTGTCAGAAATGTAGAGGCTGTCTCTGCAGTGCACCAATAGAATAGGATAATGGTAAAATATGACTGTAGCAGAGCAATGTACCATCAAAGCACCAGCCTATTTACCATCAAAGACACACTGTACTCTAATATAATGAAGCGTCTGAGTCTGGATTGCAGCAAAAATGCAGCTATACAGGTATGAAAAAAGCACTGTATTCAGAAAATATGAGCCTCTAGAGCACTTCTACTGCCTGCCTGTCACTGGCCAATATACTCTGAGCGTTTAAATGTAACAAATATTGCCTCCAGTCACAACTCTCCCCACTCTGTACCAATATGTGTTATGAATTATGAATGGCTGGTTGACCTTGTCTGGTTCTGATTGCTGAAATGGTAACACAGCCGAGATTACAGCCTGCCCCCTGTTATTGTGCCACTACTAAACGGTTTAAGTTGAAGTTTGCTCCCCCGGGTGACTGGACCACGGCTAAATTTCTCCAAATTAGACCCCATTAATCTGCTAGTCTGGACTGCAGTGTTCATCTGGCACCGGGATGAAACATTTATCGACTTTTCAGAGAGCGAGCTATGAAATTTTTACCCCTGCAAGCTGCAGACAAGCTGTTTATGAGTGTCCGATGTACTTTTCACTTTTCAACACCTCAGAGTGGAAGGGCAGTGGAAAAGTGTGAGGGCGCATGCATTGTGGATCTTGACCTGCAGATAACCTTGGGATTGGTCAGGGATTGCAGTTAAAGTTTGTAAAGAGATTATATGTATATATATATATATATATAGGACCATGTTTGGCCCTAGGCCCCGTCTACCCAGGTCTGCCCCAAGGGCCCCGGACCTCAGCCCTAGAACTGTGCCCAGGCTGGCCCCACGGACCACACCACAGACTTTAGCTAGTCCTGGGCATCCCCAAGTTTATTTTGTACCCCTGTCGCTCCCTGTTCTGGTTCCTGTGTCGTTCTATGTTCCTGTTCCTGTCTTGTCTGGTTTCTGTGTACCTGTCCCTGTGACCGTGTTCGTGTCTGTCCCGGTTAATGTTTTTGTCCCTGTTCCCTTGTCCAGTCCAGTCCAGTCACCAGTCATGCCCCATGTCCAGTCACCAACCCCTGTCCAGTTCCCCGTCCAGTCTCCTGTCTTGTCCAGTGTACAGTCTAATGTCCAGTCTCCGCTCATGTCCAAGGTCCAGTCTCCTTTCTTTGTCCAGTCTCCTGTCCGGTCTTTAGTTCAGTCTCCTGTTCTGCCCCATGTTAAGTCCCCGGTCTCGTCTCTTGTGTTTCCCGGCCTCTCCCCGCCGCCGGCCCCTGGGGTTTGTTTTTACGCGCCTCGGGAGCTGCACGGAGGGGCTTCTGTCACGGTCTCGCTCTGTTCCCCTGTGTTTCTCCTGTAATTTTCCGTCACGTGAGTCTAATTTGTAGCTCCGCCCCTCGTTACCTGTCTCCCCAGGTGTTTATTGTTTCATGTTTAGTATAAATAGTACCTGTTAGTCTACGTTTGTGGTCGGTCTTTGCACCTTCCTACGTTGTCTGTCTCATCACGTCTTAGCTTAGTTTTGCCACGTATTCTATTTGCTCTTCTCCACGTTTCTAGTTCTTTGTTTAGTTTGTATTATTTGTTTATATCTCTTGTTTGTTTATATTCCTTGTTTTGTACATATTTACGTATTTATCCTTTGTATATATATCCCTAGCCCTGTTTTGTACTTATCTGTTTAGTTTAGCTCTTTGTTTGTTTTCCCTGTTTGTTTATGTATATATTTATTCGTTATTCCCCTGTTTGTTTGTTTATTTACTTATTATTCATTAAAGTCTGTCTTACCCGCTTTTACGCCCGCCTCCCGTCTGGTCCCGCGTTACAGAAGGGGAAAAACTAACTACCAAAAGCTAAAATAAACAAGTTTTTAGTCTAGTTATTAAGATATTAAGAGTCCTGAACATTTTAAGGGCTTTATAAGAGAAGGCTCTTCCCCCTTCTGTGGACATCTGGATTTTGGAAACTAATAGGGAACCATTACCCTGTGTTCTAAGTAATTGAGATGAGGTCTTGCGAATACTTAATTAATACAGTTAATACAGAATTTAACTGGTGGCCAGTGCAGTGCTGATAGAACTGGACTAATATGGTCAATTTTTATTAGTTTTAGTAAGAACCCTGGCTGCAGCTGAAGCTTATTTAAGTTACTGCAGTAACATCCTGACAGAAGTGCATCACCATACTTGTATGTACTATGTACTCATTTTTCTGTGTCACGCAGGGACAATACATTTTTTATCTGCTAGATCTGAATCTATAATAAGGCTAAGATTTGTAGCTGCTAAACTAGGTGTAATGGAGAAGTCCGCCAGATTTAATATTAAGTCTTATATTTTATTTCTAGCGGCTTTGAGGACTAATAGGAGAATTTCTATTTTATCACTATTTCCTTTATTCTCAGTTTGCCATCAGGTTTGGCTGATATGAAGAGCTGCGTCTCATCCGCATAACAGTAATGTAAAAAAAAATAACGTAATTTAAGTTACTGCTGAAACATTCTGACAATAGTTAATTACATGAGTAATTAGTATAGCGTTCCTTTAAAAAAATGCTACCTAGCCCATTCCAAAAACAATGTACAGTACATTTAATGTGACATCAACACTTAAACATTAACTTGCACACTATAGAAGACCACTTTATTCTCAGTGAACACGTCAGAGCGCTCTCACGTCATGGATTTAAACAAATAAGCGGCAGCTTATGAATAAACAAATCACTTATCGCTATCTCTGAAAGTCATCTGTCACAGTGCTCCATCATCAGAGCACAGCCTTCCAGCTGAACTCCCGACTGGGTGACGTTAGCCGCCCGTAGTTCATGTCTAAATGAGGAGAGATTGGATTTTTGATTAATTGCTCGATTCTTCCAGCCTTTTATTTGCTTTTCACCGTCATCATTTTCTATTGAGAGGAAAACAGATGACACAATAGCACGCGTAGACTTACCCACACAATTCACACAACATGAGCCGACAGTTTTGAAAAGTAATAAGAACATCTATTTTTAGCATTCTGGAAGCGCCTTACACTGTAATTTAAAGAAATACTCATCCTAGTTTCCTACCTAATTTGTATCTGCTGCATCTGTAGTGCACAATCATTTAGCAGAGATAATCATTTTCCTGTTATTATAAAGAGCAAAAAAATAATTGACCATAAATATACTCTTAGTCGTGGCCAGTGGGCAGGTGACTATGTTCTTTTTAAGTCATAGTCATTTGTTTCTGTTCTTTTACTACAAACAGAGAAAGTGTTTTAATAATTATGTGTTGTAAAACAGCAGGGAAGCTTCATGGCCTATGGGAACTAAAAATACATGTTTGCACATTCTCGTGTATTTAAACTGTGTGGTAATGCTCATTTTTTATTAGCCAGTTTCATGGAAAAACAAGTATTTCTTTTTTTTGGGGGGGAGTCCATATACAGCTCTGGAAAAAAAATTAAAGACCACTTAAAAATTATGAGTTCCTTTGATTAAAAACCTCTGGAATATAAGCAAGAGGAAGATGGATGATCTATCAAAGCCATCAAACCAAACTGAACTGCTTGAGATTTGGCACCAGGAGTGGCATAAAGTTATACAAAAGCAGTTTGTAAGACTGGTGGAGGAGAACATGCCAAGATGCATGAAAACTGTGATTAAAAAACAGGATTATTCCTCCAAATACTGATTTCTGAACTCTTAGTACTTTATGAATATGAACTTGTTTTCTTTGCATTATTTGAGTTCTGAAAGCTCTGCATCTTTTCGGTTATTTCAGCCATTTCTTATAGTCTGCAAATAAATGCTCTAAATGACAATATTTTTACTTGGAATTTGGAAGAAATGTTGCCCGTAGTTTATAAAAAAACAACAACAATGTTTATTTTACTCAAACGTATACATATAAATAGCAAAATCAGAAAAACTGATTCAGAAACTGAGGTGGTCTCTTTTTCTAGTCTATTTTTTTTCTAGAGCTATTTAACTACAAGAACATCATATTTTGAATGGATTATTTTTCTGGTCTAATCTGCACACATTAGACCTTTACCTATTAAGCCTCATCCGTTAACCCTGGATGAAAAAAAAACTTGCCTGCTTTTTGAATGAGGCAAAATAAGGTGATGAACTGTAATCACGTACATCTATCAGTTTTAAAGTCACAGTTAAAGAGACACTCATTTTTATCCTACAGCATAAAGAGATTTAGAATGACCTTGAACAGTTAACACATTCTGATTGACAATCAGTTGTAAAAGGTTTATTAACTTATATTAGTAAAGCTAATATAAACTACATATGTTTGGGAGTCTTTTACAGTGTAGGATAAGGCCTTAAAATGCCAAAGTTTTTTTTTTTCTTTTTTTTCATTATGTGGTATCATTAGATTAAGAAAACAAAGCTCTTATTATTTTATTAGGTCTTCAGGAGCTGGACTGAAGACAAAAACAACAATTAACTACCAACACACTACGAAGGTGAATGGAATAATCTAATCATACTTTGATATAAGTCATTGATTTAAGTCCTTCTATTGCATACAGTACCTACTGTAAATACATAATTTAATATATCCAGGTTTCTGGCAGTTATTGGAAAACACCAACAGCACCAAACGCACTGTATAAAGCATTGTAAAACTGCAGTATACACTCATCGTGCAATGCTCTTTGGAAGGACGATATGTTTTACCAAAACCAATACATTTATAAATGTAATTGAGTTTAACACAGCTACTGGTTGTATTTATTAAACTAAATTAACAGTAATGTGTAGTATCACATGTATTACGCATTATGTGTATCGCAACATGCTTGCTGTCTCGGCATGGAGTTGTAGAGGTTCCTAATGGTGTTCAGTGATAATCCACGCCATGCTGCTTAAATACTAATGCAGATTTTAAGGAAGAGGTTGGTTTTAAGGTAGATAGTGTGTCCAATAGCATCAAAGACATTTTAATCTGGGGTAGCAGTGGGGTTCCAGCTGGCCATGAGATGTTGGCAGTATGTGGATGAGCATTGTCAGTTGACTGTTGGATTAGCGCACTGGATTGTGTGTACAGAAAAAAAAAGCAGGACCACATGACTTTATGGACATGGTACACTTGACATCAAACTGTTTAGCCCTAAAAGTTTTTAACTCATTTCCCAGGGAGTTTTTCCTTTTCTGGCACAAAATGAAGTTCTTATTACATGGCATATAGATCTAGTCATAATTCTCAGAAACACATGAATCTTGCTTTTAATCAGAATGTACACACTCTGGGTCTTTTCATGACCCTTTTTCTTTACTATTTGCACACACACACACACCGATGCACAAACCCACACTGTACCAGGATGTTCCAGGATGTTCAGTGCTCTTCCCCCACCGCTTCCTCTTTCCACCTTCCCAACATCCATCCCTCTATTTTGCTCAGTGCTTATCAGAGAGCTCTTTGTCCCTGTCAGATGGAGCGAGAGATAGAACGAGAGACAGAGAAATAAGGAAAGATGAGTCCAGAGATTTGGTTTACTGAACAGGAGACTGATATCTGATGCTGTTATCAGTATAGATGAACATAAATGTGAAGTAGACGGGAAGTAGACTGGTTTATATGTTTAACACAATGGAATAGAGTACACTGAAAAAAATTATGATTAAAATTTACTTTAAAACTTTCTGCATTTGCTTTTTTTAAGTAAATTTAATTTCAGATAAATTTAAGTTAACTTAAACTCGGTTTCAAAACTTAGACTTTACATAGAGGAAATAAGTGAACTGAACTTCAGTCAATCCTTTCTTTTTTGTGAACTTTACTTTATTCATTCTTGCTGAATCAATCCTTTCTTTTAGTAACCTTTACTTCATTTCTGCATACAATATTACCTAATTACAATGACTTAATTTATACAATATTACTGAAATAATTTATGATACATATTACATATTATATGTAATATGTATATATGATATTATACATATTATAATTCCTGAAATGTAAACATTTTAGGTAAAACACACATATGATACTGTCTCAACAGATGGATGGCATGTAATATATTCTTTTTAGTATACTAAAAAGAATGTTTTACATGCCATCCATCTGTTGAGACAGTGCGACTCGGTCTGTTTACAAAATAAATAAATAAAATATAAAAAAAAATATTTGAGTAATATTGTATAAATTAGGTAATTGTAATTAGATAATATTGTATGCAGAAATTAAGTAAAGTTTACTAAAAGAAAGGATGGACTGAAGTTCAGTTCACTTATTTACTCTATGTAAAGTCTAAGTCTTGAAACCGAGTTTAAGTTAACTTAAATTTATCTGAAATTAAATTTACTTAAAAAAAGCAAATGCAGAAAGTTGCAAAACTTTTAAGTAAATTTTACTTATCATTTTTTTCAGTGTATGAATGCGTAAACCAGAGATATTACCAGAAGTAAAGGAGGATTAGAAGATTCCCTGATTGGAATATGAATAGAACTGCTAACACTACTAATTAATAACTGCTAATTAATTATCAGTTATAACACATACATAGAAAGGGCAACAATAATCTGTTTTTGCCAAATAGTGAACCCACAGCCATCTATATTGTTGCCCTTCCTTATAACTGATTATAAATGATTTTTAAGGCTATACAACCTAACTAGTAACCATTAATAAACGAATTGTAAACCATTTATAAAGCCTTTATAAAGGCAGTCTCATTTTAAAGTGGTACCAAATTGTCTGTAAGAACAAAGCAACTCACAGAAATCACATTAACACTCAATATTAGAGCCCTCGCATATCCTATCCCACTTAGCCCTCACATCCTGCAGGTCATGGCAAAAGTCATGGGACAATGCATTAAATGCTATATCATTGCTTCAACCAGATTCTTTGAGACAGAGTAGTAGACAGTTATCAGTCATGCATTAAAAGCACCAAGAGCCTCTGACAGGATGAATTATGGCTTGCGAGAGTGCAGACAGTGAATGTGAATACATAGTAGGGGGAACAACCTTCTAGCTTAATAACCTGTTGTTTTATTCAAAGAAATGGACTGGAATATTGCCAAGATGTCCACAGAGTGGCTAGACTTGCCTGTGAGGAAACTTAACTGTGAGAAGTTCTCACTCAGTAGGGATGTGTGTGGAGCATTAAGCCTCTCTCTCTTTCATTCTCTCATTCTGTACAGACCACACACACACACACACACACACATTTGGCCCTACTTTGAGCTGGGAACATGCTTGCTCACTGATTGAATCTAAGATTAATCCAGATTCTGTGGGTGATCATCTCTTTCTTGCTGTCTTGGTCTCTCTCTCTCTCTCAGCAGGGTTAGCAGAGGACGAGAGGCATCTTGCAGTCAGATAGTAATTAGAGTCAACATCATCACAGCAGTGATGAGAGAAGACTAGGCCAAGTTGCAGGTCACTGCTCTCTCTCTCTCTCTTTCTTTCTCTCTCTATCTCTCTCTATCTATCTATCTATCTCTCTCTCTGCATTAGTTTTGTTATAACCACTAAGTATGCAGCTGTACTCTCCCTAATCATACATCATGGCATGCTAATCTGCTGACTGCATGTGTATCAGTTTCCCTGATTCTGCACTTTCTCCAGAACATTTTTGTCAGACTTCCAAGAAATGCCCCACGAGGACTTTTACTGAAATAAATGCATCAGCAGTCGCATAAGTAATAAACTCTATTTAGTAAAACATGGTCATCTGCATTGTAACAATATTATAATACAAGTTCTTAATGAACGTGTTAAACAATGTAACAAACACATGCAATTAACTGCATTTCCCATTAGAATTAATTGTTTTGATTTATAGAATGTTAAATGAATGTTCTGAATGTTATGATTTTGGTTCTCAGAATATTCAGAATGTCAACACTGTAAAACATTACAGCCACATTAAGTTATGTGAACTTATTTGTTCTTTTCAATTCCAATTGCCATGACAAGTTTAGTATATTGAACTCAAGTTCCTTCGTTTTACATAAAAATAACTTAAAATAACATATTGTCTTAACTTCCTGTGAGTTATTCAAATTTACCCAAGTTTATTCAACTTACGTTTTTAAGTTATTGGTTAAAAAAAATGAAAGTGTGAAGATTTGAAAATGCAGAGAGGTAGAGTGATAGGCAGCAAGTTAGAAAAGACTGGAGTACTTTTTACAACTTTAAAACCGTGGGCACATTGGGCTAAACACTTTTTAACCGACGCATAGCAGTTAATAATAACAAGGAGCAAAAAACTAAAGGGGATTACTTTCAGCTGCGTGAGTCACCAACACTCCAAAAAGTAATTCTGTGTTTTAGTCAGAAGAACTAATGTTATTAAGTTGAGTGAACTCACCGGCCAGTACAACTCCATTGTTTTCAACCGGAAAACTTAAAAAGGTTTGTTGAGCCAATGAAAAAATGTGATTTCAACCAACTTTTAGCTCTTTCTACAGTGTTGGTTCATGCAGCTTTCCTATTGGTTCCTGGTACCATATATCTGCATATTGGGTGTAGCCGCTCCCTTACTTACCATCTTTGTGTTGTCTGTTGCCCAAAGCTACCTTATTCTGGGCGTGCACTAATTATAATATATACGTTGATTGCCAGGCCAATATTTGCATATTGGGTGTGGTCTCTCCCTTACTTACCATCTTTGTGTTGTCTGTTGTACAAAGCTACCTGATCCTGGGCGTGCAGTAATATAATATATGTGTTGATTGCCAGGCCTCAGTGTTGTAGGCTGTAAGAGCACATTAACTTTGTTGTGTTTGTAGTGATCACAGTATGCTGGCTTTGAGCTACAGAGTTCACTCTTTACTGAGTTTACTCTTATTCTGCCCCAGCAATATACTGTCAGTATTGGCAGTTAAATAATAATGTTAAAAATGTTTCTAATACTTATGGTTAACTTAAAATAATAAGTTGTGTGAATATTACTGAAGTTTTACTAACTTGAAAGTGTGTGTTAAAATAAAGCTGAATTGTTAGTTTATTTGACTAAACAGAACATTTTTTAAAAAAGGACAAATTAAACACTTGAGTTGTTTTAACTCAGTGCATCAAGTTGAAACAATAAGTAATGAGTATTTGAACAATTTGTTTAACTTAACATCTTGAGTTCATACAATTTTTTTCATCAAGTTGAGTTAACTCAGCTTTTTAAGGCAGCAGGGGAACTTATGTTGCTGAGTTTAACCAACTTAAAATGTTTTACAGTGAAGTTTACTGTAAATTCCTAAAATCTTTTTAAATGTTTTTTTTTATATATTTATTAATTTATTTTTACAATTGAAAGGAAAGTTTAGATTTGGTGACATAGTTTAAAAATGTATTTAAGTTCATTATTTAAACTGATTTGTTACCAATTTCAGATTATTTTTCATATCGAGGGTTAATAACGCTACACTAAATGTCATTTATTAGTGTAATTATGTATTAGATTTTATTGACATTTTAGCTCACTGTATTATGCTTTATAGCATTTTTAGTATTTGGAAAGTTATTGTTTCCATAATGTTAATTTTTGAAACTTTGTTAACACTTTTCAATAATGGTCACAAATAACAATACTTCTGCAATTATATATATATATATATATATATATATATATATATATATATATATATATATATATATATATATATATATATATATATATATATATATATATTATATATTATATATATAAACATTGTTAAAAGGTTAAGTAAAGTCTCAACTTATTATTAATTGGTATTAGTTAAGACATTGTTAAACATTACTACACTTACTGCTTAAGAATATTGTAAAGAAAATATAATAGACATTGGTTTATAAAATTTACATGATCAATAATGTCTAAGATTGATAATTACTTAAGACATTCTGTTGTAAGTACTGTTAATTAATGTAGCCTTATTGTAGAGTGTTACTGAAACTTCTAATCCTTTTCTGGTTCGTGTAACTTCAAACAAAGTGAAGACTTTTGCAAATATGAAGTTATTCTATCATTACATTTGCAATAAACTACATTTTCCAATATTCACCAAAAATGGTTAGGACTAACATATCTTGAGTTGTATTCCTAATCCAGTTTTTGTTCTCAATAAACCTCATCTGATTGCTGCTGCAGCACAAGTGTGTGTGTGTGTGTGTCTGTGTGTGTGTCAGAGAGACTGGAATTAATCCAGGATGTTCAATCACAGCCCAGTCCAGGTCAGACCCTCGGTGTTGTCAGGAGGCCAGAAGCCTACTATTGACCTGTATAGGATTGGGCAGGGGCCAGTACAGTGTGTGTATGTGTTTCTGGGTGAAAGCAGGATTAGTGGGGGCTTTTTACCCTGTCTATCCCCTCAGGGGTGTGTGACATAGATAGAGAGCAGAAAGCTCATGGGCAGCTGGCCTCTAGAATTGGGAGATGGATGCTAGATCAAGAAGGAGCAGATTTAGACAGTAATGCTGGTTCACTGCTGCTGGAGGGGCTGATATTTCCAAATGCTCTGGAGCGAGAAACACATTATCAGTGTTGCTTATCAGTTCAAAACTGATTAGCTTTGGTTATGGGCTATTTTTTGGACGGGGGGATTTTTTTATTTGGCATTTTTGCAAAGAAATAAATCAACAAAAGGGATATGTACGTCATACATTAGCATTGACAAGCAATGGCTGCTATAATCAGAATCTTTCTATTTTTCCAAGGAAGTGAAATATATAGTTTCTCCAAAATGGAGCAAGAAAAAGTGACTAGACACATAGCCAGACTGTTGACAAGTATATGAAACAATAAACAAAAGAACAGTACTAAAAGATACTAGTAGATCTACACAGCAGATCAAAACAACCCTTCAGAGTAATTCCAGCTTTTGGATGCTAGCAAGCTGACTTAGCAAAATGACCTACTAAACACTGCCAAGTGGGAGCACTTTGGGCAAACAGGAGCACAATGCTTTACTCTGTGGTCATTAAAGCAGCTTTGTTCACATCAGTCTAAAGCCAATACTTCGTATTTAAAAGTGGATATTAATACATTTATTCTCTACTCAAAAGTAGGCTAATCCAATGCTCCAATATATCAGCCACTAGAAAACAAAACACACTGTAAACTTAGCAGCTTTTAGTGTCTTCAGACCATTGATTTCTGTGACTGATAGACAATTTAAAGGGAACAGCAGAGTCTGTAACTAAAATCCACTTTCAAATGAAGCTAGTTACTGTATACAAGCTTATATATTAGCTGTTCACTTATTAGCTTGAGTCAGTTATTTTTAATCTTTCATGTTTGTATACCATTCCCTTGATTTGTTTACTCTTGGAATCCCATAATATCCCCAGAGAAGGAGGATCTTATTCAGAGAGCACAGAGAGCCTTGATTAGGACTTGAACATATGAACCCATTTGGAGGCAAGTAGACAGTTTAAAACTGTAAATTGAATTGAATTGATGCCATTTAAAAACATGGCAAAACGTTTAAATGTACCTTTTTATTTTTTCTTGGAGACACACGTGTACATATTGTGTTAAGGCCCTGTCCCACTGCGATTGCGTCTAAATATCCACTAAAGTACGTCCAAATTTCAGTGGACGCAGTTTAGTGGATATTTAGAGGATATTTAGATGCAATCTGGACGTAGTTTAGTGGATATTTGGATGGCACCGTCCAAGTGGACGTAGTTTAGACGTTGCCGTCCACTTTAGACGCAAAAGTGGTTTTGGTACCTCCCAAAATTTTTGGAATAGACGGCGACTAATATGGACGTAATTTAGTGGATATTTAGACGCAGTACGGACGTATTTTAGTGGATATTTGGACGGCACGTACAGGTAAAAATATTTTTCTGGCGTCCATCGCTTTACCATCAGCCGGTCATACAGTCCAAACTCCACCCGGCGTACAATCCAAGGCCTGACCCATACAGTCCTCTCCTGCTGCCGCCTCCTCCTCCTCCTGGTCTGGTCCAGCACATGGAGGAGTATGTTCTGCTGCTGCACCATCACTGCAAGGAATCTGTGGTCCATGGTTGTGTAGAAGAGAATAGATGTGCTCTCTCTTGTAGCTCAAGAAGAAATGATGATTCACTAGAAAAAACAACCATATATAGTTGGAAGTCGACGTCCAAAAAGTGGAAGTCGACGTCCAAAGAGTGGAAGTCGAAGTACAAATTTGGAAGTCGGCGTCCAACTTCAATTTAGACGGAATATGGACGGAATATGGACGGAATTTGGACGCAGTGCGTCTATATTTTGGACGCAGCGCTTTCACTCAGTGGACGCAGTGTTTTCTGATAAATTTGGACGTACTTTAGTGGATATTTAGATGTAATCGCAGTGGGACAGGGCCTTTAGCATTGGTTTTAGGTGGGGGGGGGGGTGATATTTTTGTTTGTTTTAGATTAGATGTGGCAGTTCCGCTGTTAGAGCATTATTTACCCTCCTGGTGGTGGTGTTGGGTTAGCGAGTGAAAAAGGGTCTCTGCCTGTGATCTGCTCATTTGGTGATCATTCAGTCTCTGTTATGTTCTAAATAAAGTTGCTCAATGGGACTATGGCCTGGTACTCTAACCTAACCTCAGTCAAACACCTACGTCTACATTTAGACCACAACTCACTCCTGGCGATGCACTAAACCAGTTATGAAACTGGAACTTATCTAAACATAACCTAACACTGACACTGTTGACAATCTGCAGAAAATACAATTTACTATCCAAAGAAAGTGAAATCATAAGTTGTGCAACTCAAAACACAGTGTAATAAGATAACTTATAATTTAAAGATGCCCTGGCTTTGTTGACTTTCACAGTGTGCTACATTTGTACAGTTAGTTAAATCAATCAAAAGGTTCAAGGTGAACTTGGTGAATTGGCAAAATGTATATAATCATATTTTTTAAATTTTGAGAATATCAAAAAAATCACAGAGGCTCTAGAAGACTAGTTTTGATCTCTTTATGTATCCTCAGTTGCTGAAGTCTCTCTCTAATTGTTATGCTAAATCTGCATGAGGCAGTTAGAATATGAAAATGCATGATGCTCAAGTTGAATACAGTGGGATTTGAGCAGGAGCCCTGGAGAGCACTCGACCTCTAAAAAAGCACACGGATAAAAAGTGAATGCATTATTATTTGCACATTATAATAATGGACATTACAGAATAAGAGCGACTACTGCAGAATCCTCTAGTTTCCTGGATGATGGGCTGTCCAGATGATAGTGTGTGTGTGTGTGTGTGTCTATGCTGCCATAAATTGTCAGGACAAGAATGAGAAAAGCAGGTGAAACATAAAATGTCAGAACTTACAAAAACCTTCTGTAACTGTGTGTTACATCGCTTTTTTACCATTTATAGTTCATGAACTTCTTAAAGTTAACTTCTTTTAATATTAAGTTACCTTAAATTTGAAAAGTTTGACAATTAATATATAAATATGCATATATATATATATATATATATATTACATACATTTTGGACATATTATTATCACATGTCATTGCTGTCACACAAAACACTTTTATCTACAAAATAGTAGTGTCCTTAAGAAAAAACATCTTAACTTTTAATAAAAGTCATTGTAAAAGGTCTTATTATAAGTCCTATTTAGAGGATTTCTATTGATCCATTGATCACAAACAAGTACCAGATATACATTATGTCAAAAAGGGAAAACAAATCAAAACAAAAACAATCAAACACCACCCAAAGCAAGATTCTTAAACACAGTCATTGATGTTGAGGGCTGGACTTTTGGGTTTGAAAGTCTATAATTTTGAGGATAGCAGTAGATTATTTATGTAGTTTAATCAAATGTCCCTCTTTATATGCTTTTTGTTTTTTCACATCTTTATAGTGGATGAATATCCAGAAATACCAAGAGCCATTTTTTGACTTCGGCGGATTGATATTTTAATGGCGCAGCAAAGGAAACTGACCTGCTAATTCACGCTGTCGCTATTTAAACGACGCAGGCACAAAGCGTAAATATATGCTTTTGACTGGGTGTAAGATAGCAGTGAGCATCGCAAAGCACCTAGTGCAGGGTGTAAGATAGGGCCACGTCTCTGTAGATTTTTTTCTGAAGCAAGTGAGGAGCTTTAATTGCTCTTTATTTATAAGGAACTTTGGGTAGTCTTCTTGCCCTTGTGAAAAGGAAGCATTAAAAGTACAAACGGAAAGTGCATTTTCTATTTAAAATACTTTATGAAAATACACATTAAATATACTTTCTCTGTATTTACATTAAATGTATTTTTAAGCAATATCATTTAAATTATACATTGTGTTAATATGGTGGCATTAAATAATGTGCACCTTAGTGTATCAAAATGCAATATGTGCATCAATATGCAAAGTAGTAAATTATTTTTTAATAAAGAGTATTAAAAAGTTGTTTTAAAAAAAACAAACAGTTCTTGAGTTCACAGAATTTCTATGAATTTATTTATGTTATGTTTAAATATAGCTTAATTACAACTAAAATATACTTAAGTTGCCATAAGTTGTTCCAAAATAGTACATGTAGTATTTTCCACGTTAAGTATATATTTTTTAAAAATATACTTTAAACTTTTCTTTCACAAAGGTGGGCTTGCATGGTTGTTTGGAGTACGCTGCTAATACCTTTTAGACAATTATGCCCAGTCTTACACATTATTACCAGAGACATCTCTAAATCCCAAAACATGTTGTGGCTGTCCAGTAAACTTTACAGGAGAGAGATACTATGAAACCTGTTTAACTTTCAATTGAAAACAATGCAAAAAATAGTTTAATTTAGATCATAGATAGATAGATAGATAGATAGATAGATAGATAGATAGATAGATAGATAGATAGATAGATAGATAGATAGATAGATAGATAGATAGATAGATAGATAGATAGATAGATAGATAGATAGATACTTTATTTATCCCGAAGGAAATTTAGGCATCCAGCAGCAACAAAACAATAGATTAGAGAGAGTTTAATACTCTCATCCTCTGCTACATTCTCATCTGGAGCAGACACTTCTGAAAAAGCAATCACCATCGTATGCTGCTGCTGCCGGCCTCTGAGTGCTCCTCCACTGGCCCTTTTTTTTTCCCTGCAGACGTAGCGGACCATTAGACGTCCGCCCGCCTGAATACACCTCGCACAAACACACCTGGGATCGATAATAGCTGTTCATAATACCTGTCCACCCGAACAGCTGTCTCTGATCCAAAATCTGTGCAGAATGTGGATGAACAAGCCTGAGCTTTATATATGAAATTTTAATGAATGACTTTTATATGGTGCGTATTTGATATAGCGCGTTCTTAATGCATCTGGGACCTTGCTGTGCTACGCATACTCTATATTCATAAATCCGGCTTGTTGTTTTGCGTGAATAGTCCAAGGGCACTGTGGCAACCCTGTATGAAATGAGTGGCAGTAACAAATGCAATATTTTGGTTGCCATGGCTTGCTTCCTGTCATATGTGTGATATAGCCAGCACCAGTGAATAGAGGACAAGAGCTCTCTCACTCTCTCTCTCTCTCTTTCGCTCCCTCCATCTCTGGTTGCCAGGCATATTTATATAAAGGCTTAATTAACGTATGCTGGCAACGCTGGGCCGAGCACCATGCTATATAGCAACACATTGTTTTGCCTCCATTGTACGGAGCTCCAGCAGGCTGACACTGTGATAGATGGAGTTAGAAAAGCAAGTTAACATGTGATTTAGTCTCATGATTGGCATTTAGAAATGGGATAATCACGTTAATTTAAGCACGGCCGCAGCATGGTTAGCACTGATTTAGCAGCTGCAGCAGCGGCGGTGCTGCTCACTCTCCACCAATCACACCAGTTAAAGGTTGGCGACGGCACACGCATGCACACATTTACACGCATGTGCACAAGTAAAGTGTAACTTCTATAAGCTAAGAGCTCTGTCCAGAAGCTACGTGGGACAATGAGGGAAGTGTAAAGTGTCCCTTCTCTCATCACTGACATCACTGTACGTGTGAGAACGAGTGTTCTGTCATTGGCTACACGCTGTGCTGGGACTTAATGGGAGGCCAAAGCGTCGGGATTGTGTAGGAGTACAACATGGCCGAGTGTTTTCTGCATGTGCTGTAGTGATTTATGGACGTTGTGGTAATGGATAGTGTCTATTAGTGCAAGGCTCTTAAGAATGCACGCTACACAGCATCAGTTAGACTGAACACAGCCCTAAATATAGTCTAATTAAATCTTATCTAATATACAGCTCTGGAAAAAATGAAGAGACCCCTTCAGTTTCTGAATCAGTTTCTCTGATTTTGCTAATTATAGCTATATGTTTGAGTAAAATGAGCATTGTTGTTTTATTCTATAAACTACGGACAACATTTCTCCCAAATTCCACATAAAAATACCGTCATTTAGAGCATTTATTTACAGAAAATGAGATATGGCTGTAATAACAAAAAAGATGAAGAGCTGTCAGACCTTAAATAATTCAAATAAAACAAGCTCATATTCATAAAGTTTCAAAAAAGAGTTCAGAAATCAATATTTGGTGGAATAACCCTGTTTTTAAATCACAGTTTTCATGCATCTTGACATGTTCTCCTCCACCAGTCTTACACACTGCTTTTGAATAACTTTAAGCCACGCCTGGTGCAAAAACTCAAGCAGTTCAGCTTAGTTTGAAGGCTTGTGATCATCCATCTTCCTATTGTATATATTTCAGAGGTTTTTAATTTGGTAAAATTTATCATTTTTAGTGGTCTCTTTTTTACAGAGCTGTATCATTGTGAAATTTATTTATTTTACTTATTTCACCTTTATTTCACCAGGCTAGTCATTAAGAACAAGTTCTTATTTACAATAACGGCCTGGCAAGCAGCAGAAACCACTTGAGGAACAACATAAAAGCAACAAACAATCTAACAGACTTTTCTACTGTTGTACTATTTTAGCTGGTGAAATAATCTTACTTATTACTAAATACTTAGCTTGTGTGTTTGAGTATTTGTAAAAGTGAAAATATTGTTTAAGGTCCTCCGTTTTAAGAGACATCAAACAGCTTTTTTTTCCATTTTTAAGACTATACCCACTACCTTCCTGTAAACATGTCTAAAGGTAAACAATGCTACAAGGTTACTGTTTCAATGTTCACCACATATTCTCTTTTGGGGACAGGCGGGGCCCTTTCAAGGTATTTGGGGGCCCAGATGTGTGTGTGTGTGTATGTACATAGAATTATATAAAATTAATTGATTTATTCACTTATTAATATGCCATTCCATAGGTCTTTCTTTATTAAAAACATATTTGTAATGTGTGACAGCATCCTGAATCATTACTACATCTCTGCCCTTTGTAACAAACCAAACCGTGTGAAAATCTGGTATAAATTGGTAGGGTTGTGATTATTATTAAACACCTTCCTCAGTGTAAATAAATGCACTGGGCACCAGCTGCTACGCCAGGAGGCGGGCTATGGAGAGTCTATGTATGCATATCTATGTTGTTATCAGTACAGTGATGGCAGCTCCTGGATCAAAGCTGTCAGAAAGCTGTGGGAGAGAGTACTCTTTATTATGTTTTACTACACCAAAAGTCAATTTTACACCAGAGTATTCCTTTAACTCTCTTTCTCACACATTCTCTCTCACTCTAGAAAAACATCACATGAAAAAAAAAAAAAAAACGTTAGGTTACTCTCTCCCTCTGTCCTTTATGAAGGTTAGGTGGGAGTGAAAAAGGAAATGAAGAGTAATGACCACGGTTTTTGTCACCGAGGTCTTTGACTGTCCTTCAGCACCAGAACCTCATTATCTCACGTCTGGCCTGGGACGAGCACATTTCTAAACTCTAATTCAATTCAGAATTGACAACATACAGTGCAGCTCAAATCAAATCACACTGAGTAATGTTCCACGAATGGATGATTCAGTTTAGTATTGAACACATAAGTAGTGTATCGACTACATAGGAGGCCTTGCAACATGTGTCTCCTGATGTTTTGAAATATGGGCAAGCTTGTGTGTGTACGTGTAAGACCATGTACACTCATCATCCACTTTTATTAGAAATGCTTTATTAGAATGACCTCATACGTCCAATCACAGGACACATTATAGGTTCACCTACCATATAATGTAGGTCCACTGTGTATGTGTACAATTACATCCTCTAGCCTGTCTGTTGTCTTATACAATTTAGTTCATTCATCACTGGTCAGTTTACAACCACCATACAGATAATGTTTGTGCATTTTACAGCTCCCTCCATAATTATTATTATTATTATTATTATTATTATTATTATTATTATTATTATTATTATTATTATCTTTTTATTGGTAAAGAAGAGTTCTTTGGCTTCTAATAAATTATTTAAAAAAATAATAATATAGGACAACAATGCAGAGAAAAATCTTTTAATTCAAGTTTTAATTCAAGTGCCTTTATTTGGTGATAAACAAATCTCACATCAATAAATAAATCTTTTAAATAAAATCATGTGTGCTATAATTGTTGGCACCCTTGGTGTTAGTACTTTGTACAACCTCCTTTTGCCAACAAGACAGGACTTAATATTCTCCTAAAACTCTTCACAAGATAAGAGAATGCATAAAGAGGGATCTTCCACCATTCCTCTTTACACAACCTCTCTAAATCCTCTAAGTCCTGGGTCTTCTCCTACGCACTCTCCTCTTCAGGTTTTCTATTAGGTTGAGGTCTGGGGACTGAGATGGCCATGAGTAGATTTGGTCACATGTTCAGGGTCATTATCTTGCTAAAAAAAGACCCAGTGACGACCCATCTTCAGCATCTTCATCTTTCGGGCAGAAGCCACAAGGTTCTGATTCAAAATGTCCTGATATTCCAAGAAGTGCACGAGTCCATGTATCCTTACAAGGTTTCCAGGTCCTTTGGAGGAGAAACAGGCCCACAGCATTACCAATCCTCCACCATACTTAACGCCAGACCCACTTAGAGCGTTTGTTGCCAAAAAAGCTCTATCTTTGTCTCATCTGACCAAAGCACACAGTCCTAGTTACAATCCCAGTAACGGGAAGTGATGAATTTCTATTTAAATGTTCCTAGATACTTGGATCCACTTTATAAACTAAAGTAGAAATAAAATAAATGGTTCAAATACATTTATTTCCAAGAAAATTGTTAAGGGTGCCAATAATTTTGGAACAGGTCATTTTAGGAATAATAATTCTTTCTGAGAGATTGTGAGAGTGAGATTATGCTTCTGCAATAAAAATGAAATATATTTTAAGGCTTTTAACACATTTTAACTAGGGGTGCCAATAATATGAAATAATACGAATATGAAAGGCACTGTATATTCCCCATTATTATAATCCCCTACCGTCTACTGAGAACATGGAGCGACCAATCAGGATGCTACATTGCTACGTCTGTCACTCACTCTTACAAACAAGCCTGATTTCCAGAATACTGTATGATTTGCAGGTGTCAAGAAGTTGCAACTAATGTGTGGGAGAATCCCGTAAGTCAATAGAGAGGTGGGATGTCCTCTTGGATGTTTTCTCTAAAATGCCGTTTTTGTAAGAATCTGAAACATGCATCCAACTGGAATTTTGCATCAATTTTACATCTGCATTTGTTTCTACAGTCACCACACATTCTGTGCATACATTACATTGCGCTTTAAATATATACTTTTTCTTTTTTCATTGCCCTGCCTTTTCCAATGTACACGCATCTACATGCGACTATTGGCCAATCTGCTTCCCAGAGTGAGACACAAAGAAGAGTATTGTCCAGAGATGCTGTTTAAATGACAAAGAAGTCCCAGCAGAGTGCATCTCTTGAAGTTTTTGAAATGTAGGCATGCTCATACTGTACATGTCATCATCCATTTTTATTAGAAACACTTTATTAGAATGACCTCATACTTCCATTCAATGGCCACTTTACCTAATAGGTCCGCCCACCACATAGATCTACTGTATATGTGTACAGTTACAGACTATAGCCTGCTTGTTGTCCTACACTAATTATTTAATCAGTCATATTTATTTCATTTCCAACAAAAAAACAGCTTTTTCATAAGAAACTGCCCCTTGTTGAAGGATTAGAGGATTAGTAATACAAACTATGCATCAAGAGTAAGGCTGCAATCTCTAAGTAAACACAAACACTGTGGGCAGGAGTTTCTAATAAAGTGGCCGCTGAGTACATTGGAAGACATGGACAGCTTTATTGTGGTGTGGTCATTTGATTGGGGTCAGATAGGTCAAGTCTGATCTTTTGGTTGTATGGTTAATGGTTGGGTTACATGTGTGTGTCTGTATATGTGTGTGTGTAAGTGTGTGTAAGTGTGTCATCCCAACCAATCCTTTAAACCAATCCTAGTGGTCTGTTTATGAGTCCCTGTGTCCCCCTAACCTGCGCTGCCTTCATTATTAAAGTGGAACTAAATGTAGGAGGCGTACATCACTTACTGAAGTGATCTAGTTTAGTGTTTAGAATTAAATAAAGAGAGACATGCTCATGGTTGCTGCTCAGTTGCTGCTCGCATGTATGTGGAGCTAATTATCAGTCTGATGTCCAGACTGGGGCACTTTAGATAATCACCAATAATTTGATATAGTGCCTTTGCTGCTGCCTTATTTACAGTGCATTTCTGCATCTGTTTTTGCTGTGGAGACCATATGTCCTCTTTTTCTAGAGATACTTTATTATATGATCTAAAATTGCATCCAGTTGGCATTTTGCGTGAATTTTCATCAGCATTTGCTTCTTACACAGACAATAAAAGACTCTACTTTTATCTATCTGTCTATCTTATTATCTGTCTATCTACAGTTGCAGGAAAAAGTATGTGAACCCTTTAGGATTACTTGGATTTCTGCATAAATTGGTCATTAAATGTGTGATGTCTGATCTTTATCTAAGTCACAACAATAGACAAACCCAGTCTGCTTAAACTAATACCACACAAAAAATATATATGTTTGCATGGGTTTACTGAACACAACATGTTAACATTCACAGTGTGGGGAGGTGGGGGTGCTAAGAGCTAATTGAAGTCCAATCAATCTGATGAGATTGGATGTGTTGGTTAAAGCTGTCCTGCCCTTTACAAAAAACACACCAGTTTTGAGTTTGCTGTTCTTAAGAAGCATTGCTTGATGTGAATCATGCCTCACACAAAAGAGCTCTCAGAAGATCTACTGTATGTTCAAGAATTGTTGACTTGCATGAAGCTGGAAAGGGTTAGAAAAGAATCTGTAAAAGCCTTGATGTTCATGAGTCCATGGTAAGACAGATGGTCTACAAACGGAGAAAGTTTAGCACTGTTGCTACTCTTCCTAGGCGTGGTCGTCCTGTAAAGATGACGGCAAGAGCACAGCGTAGATTGTTCAATGAGGTGAGGAAGAATTTTAAAATGTCAGCTAAAGACTTACAGAAATCTCTGGTACATGCTAACATTTTTGTTGACAAATCCACAATAAGAAAAACAGTAAACAAGAATCTTATGCCTTGCCATTTCATATGTACTGTACATGCACCAAAATACTGTGCAGCTATTGGTAAAATGCTTCCCAGAAAAAAAGACAAAGCTAAAAAGTTTCCTGTTGAAAAACAAATGTAAATTAAAAACTAATACGTTGCTGTGGTTCTGTCTTGGTAGGGCCAAGTGGACCAAATATTTTGTAAGATCTAACAAAAAAGAGCACTTTGAATTTTCAAATCAATAATCCAATCAATCACACACAATTCAGCCAGTCAAACACGCCAGGAGGACTAAACAGCGTGAAGAGAAATAGTGGATTTCTATGGCAACTGGTGCTATATTTGAATTTAATATTGCCATGAGAATAAAATACATAACAACTATGTGAAAGGTGGTCAAAGGAAAACTATTTTCTTGATGTATACTGTATTAAGTCACTTGTAAAAGTTTCCCTGCTCATGTTTGTTATGTGTTCTGCTCCAGTCAGTCGGAGACAGATTCTAGATCCCCTGCACCTGTTTGTACAAAGTACCTGTTTGTTTGCCATGTTGTTTTGCGAAGTATTGCCAACTTACACTGAGTGTTACTTTTTTTTTTTTGTTTAGCTTGTCTGTTTCTACTAATCTCTGCTTGTTTACTCTCTTACTTTATCTCTTTATTTTGTTTTGATTGCCTGGTTCTGACTTGATACATGATTCACAGGTTTAACAAAAGCCATATAGGTTATGAAGTGTGTTTATCATTCTTTATTTGATAAATAAGTAACCATTTCTTTATTGTTGTTCATCGGCATGGTGGCTTAGTGGTAAGCACGTTCGCCTCCCAGCACTGGGGTCTTGGGTAAAGTGTGTGGTATGTTTATGAGTTCGTGTGTGTGTTTAATTGTGTGTATGACTGTGCTTTGGTATAAATTGGCACTCTGACCTGGGTAAATGCTGTAGTGCCCGATGCATTCCTCCAGGTGGACGGTCATTTCCGATTGAGAGTATGCTGTGCGCTATTGGCTGCCGCTTTTTTATTGCTTTGGTGTGTGGATGAGTATGAATGGTTGTGTGTAATATGTGTAAATTGTAAAGCGACCTTGGGTTTCTAGAAAGGCACTAAATAAGTTGAATTAATTTATTTATTCATTAACATTATCACATTTGCACTACTACAGCACTACAAGCTTCCCGGTAGACACCAAGTCGATTCCCCATTGTCCTTCATTTCTTTTTTAAAGAAAAATGGACACTCTAGCACAAGTGACCAGCTAGATTCTTAACGTCCACGGCGTCAGTGAGAAAAACAACTTGGAAAAGCCACACTCTCTTTTCTCAGCCTTGCACAGCTCAGATTTGTTTTTGCAGCAAATTCCACAGTCTGACCATTTCACAACCAAAACAAGCAGTGATTGTATCTTACACTTGCTCTAACATTTGAATGGGTCAGACCTTCATAATGAGCACCTTCTATAGAGATATATGTATTTATATATAGAGAGAGAAACAGAAAAACAGGATTATACGAGGAGAAACAGGAACAGTCAGCAGCTTCTGCCCTCTGCTCACCCTGGCCATATCACACACATGACACGAAGAAAGCCAAGGCAACCAGAATATTACATAGGATACTGTCATATGCTTCACCAAGAGACTGAAAAAGGACAATAAAAAGCATTTATATAATGTTTCTATTCATCTCTACAATCCCTATCACTGCCTATTCCATGGCAGACTATGGGGTTCAATTCCCAACTGGGCTTCCATAGTACATTCACAATTGTTACATTACATTACATTACATTACATTTGGCAGACGCCTTTGTCCAAAGCGACTTACAATAATGAAGTACAAAAGTAATAGGAATTAAGATAAACCATTTTTAGATAGGGCTTAAAGGAGGTCGAAGGGTAATAATGGGATAGAGAAGTGAAGGAGGGGAAGAAGGAAATGGGGTTAGAAGTAGTTAGTGTGTTAGAGGTGTTAGGAGAGTAAGTGCTCTTTGAAGAGCTCTGTCTTCAGGAGTCTCTTAAAGATAGCGAGAGATTCTCCTGATCTGGTAGTGGAAGGTAGTTTGTTCCACAATTGTATAACATTCTCAAATGTAAGGTGCTCTAGTAAGACTTTATTCAGTAACATATACTCTACAAAATACTGTATTGTATAATGTATTTGCTGGTCCAGAGAATACCTGGAAATGCTGGGCACAAGCCAGGAATATCATATGCACATCCATTCACTCACAGCTTGGGGAAATTTACACATTTCACACACTGTGTATTTTTGAGAGGAAACCACAGTACCCAGAGGAAACCCAGACAGACAGTGAGAGAACACACAAAGCTTCTAACAGACAGTGACTGGAGGAAGGCTTGAACCCACACATTTAGGCCCATGGAGCTACGCAGCACACATGCACCCCTGCTGTGGCCACCATGACACCCTACATAGCACTTTCAACAATGAGACTTTCATAAGATACATTTATATACAACAAGAGCAAATTATGTACATATAAGAAATAAGGTAAATCATTGTGCTCAATCTAGACAATCTAGAAATAAGACAACAATCTAGAAATAAGAAATATTACATGCACAGATATGTCAAAAGTCATGGGAAAATTGTGTCGCATGTCTGTCTGCGCAAACATTTCAAGCCAGACACCACCGGTCACGATCATTACCACCCGCTGTCCTGCCCACTGTGCTGTTAGCACTGTTTTTGTTTTTTCCAAATACTCACATGACAAAAGCTTACACTTAAGGAATCGTGATTTAATTTGATTCATTTTTTTAATCAATTGATGCCACTAAAAATGATATAACCTGGACAAACTTTACAATTAACTTTAAAATGTGTACTTCACCAGTACTAACACTGTTATTACATATATTGTTAAGGCATAACTACACAATTATTACACACTGACACTTACTATACAGTGTGACTGAACAATATGAGAACACTTATACTAGTGCTTTATTGGAGCTTGGGAGTAATGGGTAGAAAATTCATACAGAAATGCACAGAAATGTTAAGGAATAGGGTTAGATTAAGTTTAGGTTATGGTTATGATAATGATTAGGTTTAGGTTGTATTTAGGTTCAGATTTACAGTAGATAAAGATTCGGGTAATAAAATCACACTGGTTGCTTTGTAACATTCTCCATTTAAATTGTGAATTGTGTAAGTAATTCATTCACATGGGTTAAGCTACACTGTAAGCCCAGATAAGTTGAATTTACTTAAAGAAATTGAGGAAACTGGTTGCCTTAAAAGTAATGGGTATTGAAAACTTAAGTTAACTAAGAACATCAAGTTATTACTACTAAAGGGGAAGTTGATTAAAGTTTTTTATTTTTGTTATACTGTAAGACCAGATAAGTTGAATTTACTTAACTTAAACTTTTTTTTAAGTAATGAGGAAAGAAAACTTGAGGTAACATTAATTAAAACATCAAGTTGTTACAACTAAAGGAGAATGTTTTTTCTAGGGTAGCTCAAGGGGAATAACTACACACTGATGGTGAGTGTCAGAAATTGTTGGACAAACCCAGTATGCAAATAGATTGTGACAGAAGCCAATAGAAAAGAAGCTGTTAATGGAAACAGACTAAACTCAGTTATTATAAGTTGGTTCAACTCAAAGATCTCAGTTTGAATGTTTATATTCCCACAAACTTACTTAAAATAGTTGAGTTTTGTTTGAAAATATAAAATTTTATGTTAAACAGACTTAGTCACTGAATCACTTGAGTTCAAACAGTGTATATTTAGTACTCATTGTATGAATCCTGAAATGGTAATAATTTAGGTGCATATATATGAATTTCTCCTGAGACCAGGCTGGTTTGGTGTCTGCAGTTCTCTTTTAAAGTTTCTATAGTTCAGCATTGCAGCCACAAGGCCAATGTAGGTAACAAGTGATAGAGATTCACTACAGTGACCATGCTTAATTAATCAGTGAATAAGTTATGTAAGACCTGTCATACATCCAACATTGGTGGCTTGTTGGGATCTCATTAGTGAGGGTTAACGTGTGTGGGCTTCTTCATCCATCACCACAAAGTTTCTGCGAAGCAGTGTGCGCTGATTTGCACGAGTGTCACATGACTGGTGATGGAATGTCTGCCAGCTTGTGTGTTTCGTGCTCATCACCCATGACTCCTCCATCCCCCGTCACCAGTCCTGCCCTCCTCTCCTTCTCCCGCCTGTTTTTCTCTCGCCTCTCTGAACGTAAACAGTGCGTTGGGTTATCGTGGTGCGATGAGGAGCGGATTCCTCGCATTTTTCCCAGCCCGCAGGAAAGAGCAGTGGTACTGTGGTTATGCAGCGAGACACGTATGGGATGGACATAGAGAGACAGAGTAAAAGAGAGAGAATAAGAGAGAGAGAGAATGATAGAGAGAGAGAACCACAAAAAGAATACGACAAAATCAATTCAGTTATAAGAAGTTAACCTTTGCATCAATTAAGCAATTTTTGAATTAAATTGAATTGAGATATACAGATAGAAATAGAGACAGAGATATATTGTGCCTCATCATATTAAATTGTAGTTGTCAAAACTCAAAAAACATATAGAATGCACATTTTAAAATGTTATAGTTTAAATTACAACTGAGTTCTAAATAAAAGAGGAGTAATATGAACTATATGCGCATTGGAACAAAACATAACAACATGTTAAAGCAACACAGCAACACTGCTTTAATTGCAATGCTCCACTGAACTGTAATAATGAGGAAATTGTTACTGTTGTCTCTTGCCCAGGCTTAGTACGCACTATGTACTCTTTTCAAGGATTCAAGGAGATTTTATTGTCATTCGCATCACATGTGGTACATGAGGTGGAATGAAATTGTGATCTCACGATCACAAAAACAGAAAATATAGATAAAATAAGATAACACAAAAAAAGAACACAATAAAAATAGAATAGAACAAAATAGATAAAGATAAATACACACAAAAAAAATAGGGAGAGTAGGCAAGTAGCAGCAACATGAAGTCCAGAGCGAAGTTTTGCTATAGCAGCATGATAATTTGAATTAAGAGCAGTAAAGATAAAGTGTCTCAGTGCGGTTTAAAGTGACAGTGTTTGTAAGCAGTATTTGTCCTTGGTGTCAGTGCAGTGTGTTGTTTAGGTGGAGTTTAAAAGTCTTACAGCTTCCGGAATGAAGCTGTTTCTGAGTCTTGTCGTTTTTGCACTTGATGCTCCGCAGCCTCCGGCCTGAGGGGAGCGGGACAAAAAGTGCATGTGCTGGGTGGGTGGGATCCTTCCTGATGCAGGTGGCCCTTTTCCTGCATCTGGAGGTGTAGATGTCCATGGTGCTGGGGAAGCTGACTCCGAACAATCCTCTGTGCAGCCTTCACCACCCTCTGCAGAGCTTTCCTGTCTGCAGCAGAGCAGCTTCCATGCCACACATTGATGCTGGAGTAAAGTACTTTGTAAAGTATTGTTTGCGAAAAACTGTACATTTGTGTAAGATCCAGTAATATTACTCTGCCATGACAGGGCACATGATTCTTTCATTTTCAGTGATTCAGTGATGGTTCTGTACCTCGCAGCTTGTCCAGAAAAACATGTCCTTTAGTAGTGTCTTCAACCATCAATGATCATTTCTGACTCATAACCCAGGAGCAAGAAATTGCAAATGCAAAAAAAAAAAAGTGTTGCTTTAACCAGTCAGTTAAAATAAATGTATGTGCAAATGCAAGCAATTTGACTGTTTAGTACAAGTACAATTTTAGCCAAATCTCAAAACCACTTCAAATAAACTGCCCTGTTCCACATTGAAATTTACTTGGTTGCTGTTGTGGTTGGATGTAAAGAAAGAGTAAACAAATTTGTCCTCTTTAATTTAACTAATTTTGACAATTAAAAAAAAAAAAAAATATATATATATATATATATATATATATATATATATATATATATATATATATATATATATATATATATATATATATATATATATATATATATATTCATATGCAACCACATGTCACATTGTGACTGTTATGCAAAATGTCTTCTTTAGGTACAGTATAATGTAACAGTTTGGGCACCCCTGATCATTTTTCTGATTTTCCTTTATAAATCATTGGTTGTTCAGATTAGCAATGTCAGTTAAATACTGTATATCATATAGCAGATGAACACAGTGATATTTGAGAAGTCCATAGGATTTAAAGAAAGTTGCATTTGCAGTAATACCAGCCTCTAAACGCCTCCCATAGCTTGTAATGAGAGTCTGTCTTCTGGATGAAGGTTTTTTGGACCATTCTTCTTTACAAAACATCTCCAGTTCATACAGGTTTGATGTTTTCTGAGCATGAATTTAAATCACACCACATATTATCAATAATATTCAGGTCTGTGGACTGAGATGATCATTCCAGAATCTTGAACATAAATGTTTTAGTAGATTTTAAGCAGTGTTTAGGGTCGTTGTCTTGTTGAAGTATCCAGCCCGGCACAACTTCAACTTTCTCTCTGATTCTTAAACACTGTTCTCAAGAATCTGCTGATATTGACTGAAATCCATGCAACTCTCAACTTTAACAGGATTCCCAGTACCTACACTGATCACACAGCCCCACAGCATGATGAACCACCACCAAATTTGACTGTGGATAGCTTTAAGTGTTTGTCACCTTATTTCAAAATGAAGCTTGCTTGTTCAAATGTGCTTTAGCTTTAGCATACCTCAAGCACCTCTGTTTGTGGCGTATGCTCAGAAAAGGCTTCTTATTACTCTCCCATACAGCCTCTCCTTGTGCAAAAACTTTTTCAAACCGCTGTAGGTGTAGATAGTGAAAGTGAAGATATTATATATAAGTAATTTTGGAGGATTTTTATTTGTCTGTTCATTTTTTAGATTCTAAACGACTCCAAAATTCACATTATGTCAAGAAGAATATGTCAAAAAAATGTCAAGATACTAGGTTTTTCAATGACAGTTTTTTTATAAGTATTGTTGTTTTTAAATCCCCTGTAAAATAATTTGACATAGGAGATAGCAGCAACTAGATTTTGCTTATGTCATCAAGTTATAAGCCATAGAACCGATTCAATACCAAAGAGAACCACTTTTTGATTAGAGTTTATCAAAAAGAAGAGCTGAACTTTACTTTTCTTGCACTCATGTCTGTGATCTTTTCATCGTTGGGCTAGATAGAAATTTTGGAAATGAGATCTTTCAACTGTTTATTTTTGAGGAATTGTTTATGATCTTGTGTTTATTGTGTAATCTTCTGTTTATGACCTTACCTACCCCAGTTCAGCTCTGAGGTGCACCGTGTCCCTGAGAGCGTCCACCATAACAAACCATAACAAACATGACTTTCTCAACCCTCTGAAAGCATGAGCTGAATGTTTGGGCTGGGATTTGAGGGTGTAGGAGAAAGTGAGGCTATGTGAGTGTGTGTGGTGTGTGAGTGTGTGTGGTGTGTGTGTGTGTGTGGTGTGTGTGACCACTGGCACTTGTGGAATGGCTGTACTAGTATGGCGGTATGTGTGTGTTTGTGTGAGTCGTGGTGAGAACAGGGAATCCCTTTGGAGATTATAACTCCCTGCGGTCCACTAGCCGTCCAGCACAAACTCTCTGAACTAAATTCTGCAGGTTGTTTGGATTTAAAGGGATAAGTATTTTTTTGGTTTAACACTTTGGAGGCTAAAGTTCTGTAGAAGTTATATGCACAAGTTTTTTTTTTTTGGCCCCAGAAAACTAAAAGAATGAAGAACATGTAGAATAATAGGTAGGAAGTGTTGCAGTAAAGACTAATAGAGCTGAGTCCATGTCAAGACAAAACCAGGATATCTTAAGTGCGAGTCAAGACCAGTCTATGATTTTGCTTATCGTAAAAAATTCCAATAAACAATACTTCAAACAGTAGTATTGGTCTCAGATAATCTCAAAGACAGTAAATCCACCTCATCCCACACCTCAGAGATTCCAAGACCAGTAAATGATCTGGGGTTGCTGCAGTTGTTCAGGTCTGGGTTCAGCAACAGTATGTGCTGAAAGAATGAGGTCAGCTGACTACCTAAATATATACTGAATATAGACCAGGTTATTCCATCAATGGATTTTTTTTTTTCCATGATGGCACGAGTATGTTCCAAGATGACAATGTCAGGATTCATGGGGCTGGAATTGTGAAAGAGTGATTCAGGAAGCGTGAGATCATCATTTTCACTCATGGATTGAGAGAGTTCACCACAGAGTCCAGACCTTAACCCCATTGAGAATCTTTGGGATGTGCTGGAGAAAAAAATGTGCAGTGGTCAGACTCTGCCATCATCAATGCTGCTGCAAGATCTTGGTGAAAAATTAATGAAACACTGGATTGAAATAAATCTGTAAAACATTGCAGAAGCTTATTGAAACAATTCCACAGTGAATGCATGCAGCAATCAAAGCTAAATGCAGTCCAGCGATATATTAGAGTTTGTGACTTGTTTTTGGTGGCAATTTTTTTTTGGGCCAGGCAGTGTTCTAAAAAGAACTTAAAAAAATATGTTTTTAAAAACTATTTTTTTAGAACTAAAACACTCTCTTATGTTATAAAAGTATACAATCAATATATTAATAAAAAATGCTGACGTCAGTGTTGTTGTGCTAAAACATATGATTAATTTGGATGTTTTAGCTGGAGCTAATGCTGAGTTCAGAAGGTAGATTAGAATTTTATTTTTCCCTCTCTCTTGCTCTCTTTCTCTTATATGTGTTTTTTCCCCCAAAAAAAAACAGACAAAGAAAAATAATTTAATTAAAGAACAATCATACAATACTGCAAGGAGTAATAAAATTATGTTTTTAAGCAATTGGCACTACTAATATAAATATAATTCCATTTGCCAATCATACATTAATTTTTTTTTTTTTTTTTAAATATTCACAGTTAATAGCTTACTTCTTTAGAAGAAGAAAATGTGGCTAATTATAGAATTGTATTGCTGTGATAAATAGGATTGATTTTCTACCTATTTGACACCACTAATAAAAATGAAAACTTGCATTATGAGGAGTGATTCAGTTTGTTCAACTGAGGCTGTTTAAACATTCAGTGCTTAAATTCTCCAACTCTTCCAAAGAAAAAGACAGAGAAAAACATCTTTACTCAGTTAAAAGAAGCAGACAGGTCTTTCAGCTCCTGTGAGTCATTAGCATTCACCACAGCATTTAGACATGATTTGGTTTCTCATTACATATTGCAAAGTCTGCTGCATAATCTCTGCTGCAGAATCTATGCTTATATGAGGTAAGCAGTTAAACCCAGTTCAATTGCTTTTTAGCACAGCTATTTCTTTAGTTTTGTTTGTTTTCACGTTCTTTTTTTACAACCTACATTTACAGCATTATGATAAAGATCGTATCCAGGTGCATTAGTATTGTATTTTATATTATTGTTAAATAGGTGGGTAAAGCTAGTCTTGCCCAGAGACTTGTACTTAGTTTGGAAAAATGGAATCATATATTCTATTTACTAATATCTTATGTAATACTGTATGGGCCTAAATTGTCAAGAACAAGATATTAAATATGTGTTTTTTTATTAAATTAAAGAAGTCTGGCTTTTCTTTGTTAGATTTAAAGTCATAAAACCTGTATTAAACCTGTATTGCATGCAAAAAAAATATTTTTTCTTAATAAAGAATGTTTTTTTATTATTATTATTATTATTATTTATGAACACAAATATACTGACTGCAGGTATAGGATCTCAACAGCCTTGAGTGAAAAATAATCAATATAAAATAATAACATGCTCTTGTGGTCTGTTCAATACCTGCAGTGGTAAATATAAAATAAAGAAAAAAATAAAATAAAAACTTTTGGATTAATGCTCATGCCTATGCACAATTTAAAATATTTCTTCTCCAGAATCTTTAGAAAGAAATGCCCTTATAAGAGTTTATTGTTGGTAGTAATTTCAGACACCGGTCCACCATACACAACATGAATTACTGGCACGCTGATCCAGATAAAGCAATGGAAAAGCTATGGCATGCCGGTTCACGCAGAGTTCACCGCTATTACAATGTCAGTTAGATTATTGTTTGTTATCAAAGTGCTGGACATTCCTGAGACACGTGTTTACCGAGAGTTTCATCCACAGCCAGTCGGTTTACTGAGCATCTGCCCGCTCCTGCTCTGTCCTGTGTCCCTAAATGCAGGTTTCACAGCCGCACCACTAAAACACGTCAAAATTCCACATACCGTGCATCAATCACTGCTAATGTCTCCAATTATAAGCGGGTTTTATTTATCATCGTTTGAAATACAATCACCCGTTTTTGCCCTGCAGGCATTTCTGCTATATCATCTGATCTAAAGATCAGAGCCAAGCTTTATGTCTCACTCTGTAAAGGTATCACTTCCCAGAAGCTCTGCTTATAGCTCACTCCATATAACCCCTCACTGTCCTGTAAACCAACAAACATAGTAAAGGTTCTTTATTAGATGAGTAGAAACAAGTTACATCCAAAAATAATCTCAAATTGTTCACGCAAATCAAGTTTAGTGAGAATTTACAAAAAAAAAATACTTCTTGTATGTAGTTGAATGGACATCCTGTTTTGTGTTATTTATAACACAACGTGGTGAACCGTGATTATAAAATCTTCAATTGAGGCCATAAACATAAAATTAAATTAAATGTTGGTGTTGATGTACAGTACATGCGATTTTAGTTTTCCTGTTTTGTGTTAAACTTATTTTAAGCTGACATTTGATTTGAAGTGGGTTTGAAATTTGAGTTGATGTGAATTATTAGTTTTGTTCAGATTTTTTTGCATTGTTCATGCAAATAAAGTTTAGTAAGAATTTGCAAAAAAATAAATACTTCTTGTATGTAGTTGAATGGACAGTGTGATGAACCACGATTATAAAATCTTCAGTTGAGGCCATAAACATAAAATTTAATTAAATGTTGGTGTTGATGTACACGCAATTTTGATTTTCCTGTTCTACATTAAACTTATTTTAAGCTGACTTTTGAAAAGGCAGAGCCAGCTTATTGGGCAACCAGACGGGATTAACCTACTAGACGAAGAAGAAAAAGTAGAAAAAGAAGAAACCAAAACTGTGAGAAAAAAAACAGATACAATCTATCCTCCGTTTTAACCCATCCGTGCAGTAAACCCACACATACACACCAGTGAGCACACTCAGAAGACATATATCTCACAGTGATACAGTAAGAAGACGTGCCTGGAGCAGTGGGCAGCCATCATTTCAGTGCCTATGAAGCAGTGAGTGTTAAGGGCCTTACTCAATGGCCTAACAATAATAGCCCACCAAAGACGGGGGTATTAAACTCACAACCTCGTCATCGTTGGCTCAGTATTCTAACTGCTAAACCACCACTGCCTGTAATGATGATGGAGGGTAGGACGAAAGGAAAAGCTGACATTTCTGCATCTGAAAACAGCAAAGAATGTGTATAAGTAAAGGTGGTGATTGGTTGAGATATTTCCAGGAAGAAGAGTCTCCTGGTAGAACTTGCTAGAGCTTTCTTTTCTGTATATCCACTGAAATCTGGTTTCACAACTGTTCTAATCTCTATAATCAGTCTTCACAGAAGGGATAAATGTGAAATGGCATGCTGTGTATAAAAGGCATGCCAGAAATAATGATGATTTTCAGGAAGTAAAGGTCCTACATTTTTCTTCGACTTCTGCTAAATGTATTTGTGGATGCAGGAACGGTTTGGTGAAGATGATTGCTGTAAAAGAGGAGACAACAGGTATTTTGATTCAATTCAAGGTGTCACTTACTTTTCTAGCCTGCTATGTGGAAATTGACTGAATGCATGCAATAAAATACATGATTAAAAGAGCTATTAGTTTATTATTAGTTTAGTTAAATTGTTTGAAAGGTCTGGATGGCAGACAGGCTGGTGCAGCACCTGAATTATTTTTTTTTGTATTGCCATGCTGTTGTGATGCAGTATGTGGTTTAGCATTGTCTTGTCGAAATATGCAAGTCGTTACCTAAAAGAGACATCTTAACTTTTTAACTTTATAACTTTGTTATACACATTGCTGACAACAAGGTACAGAATGATTTAAAGAATGTTTTTTCCTAAAATGATGAAATGTCTCACTCTCAATCACTCTTGTATTCTATATTCTGTTGTGTATAAATGGTAGAATTAGATTTTGAATCATATAATTGTGTCTTAAGTTGTATCCAGACGGGATTTGTTTCTCAGGGGACCCTAGGGATCTGGAAGGACCATGTCTGTGTTTTTCTCAGGCATCCTCCGAGAAAATTACTGTTTTTTTTTTTTTTCGCTGAACTCTGTGGTCCTCAAGTAATTTTAATCCTTTCTGGATCCACATCTCTGAGTTTCGTCATCTTGAGTTGAATAAAATAGCTATTTGTCCTCTGCCACGCACCATAGTTACACTTTGGACGCACGTTTCCACGGAGATCCACATAAACACAACAAAAAGTGGAAATGGAGGAGCTACTGAACGCGATGTCATGTGACAGAGAAAGCAAAAAGAAGAAAAAGAAATCACAAGTTCTTTTGTTTTTTTTTCAATTTCAGTCCAGATGCAGGAGTTTTATCACTGAGTAGAAGTGTGAAATATTTCCCCCTGAAAAACTAAAAAGATCAGATAATTTTATTGATAACACATTCAGAATTTCTTGCAGATACATATACTGCATATTCAGTGTTGGGAAGGTTACTTTTAAAATGTAATCCCTTACAGATTACTGATTACATCACTCAAAATGTAATTTGTAACGTAATCAGTTACATTACTTCAAGTGAGTAACGTAATCTGATTACTTTGGATTACTTTAAATATTGTCATTTTTTTAAGCCTGAATGAATGTAACAAATAGATAAACAAATAAAACAGCATTTTCACTCACTCTATAAAAATACTTATGAAACCATTTCATCAAACAATTTTATAAAACACTTCTATAAATTGATGATAAAACCATTTAAAAGCAAACAATGTAACAACAACCGTAAGCTATCTATTTGCAGGTTTGCCTCCAGTGTTAATTTTGACAACAAATTGTGATTTAGTCTTAGTCATAGTCTTGTGACGAAAATAGCATTTAGTTTTAGTCACAATTTAGTCATCTGAAATGTTTTTAGTTTTAGTCGACTTAATGTCATAAGAATATAGCCGACTAAAATTACAGTAAATTTAGTCGACTAAAATGTAAAGGGTGTAAATGTAAATGATTTTTCATCAGTTCCCTTGAATTATTAACTATACACTTATACGAAATGAAACGTTTAATAACCACTTGAGTAATATTGTTAATGTTTGAAAATGAAATATATTTATATATGATTTAATGTATATTATTATTATTGTAGGTGTGTGACTATACATATTTTACATTTAAAATTTTGCTCTAGAAATCAGGTCATAAAACATCTGAATAGTTAAATTATAGTTTGAACAGCGTTGTAGATGCAAAAACAGCCTTTAAAGGATCTAGTTTTATCTCCAGCACTAACCCAGCACACCTACTGGAGCTACAGTCTATAAATGAGATCAAAAACATACATTCACACACTGTCCTGTAGAGATGCTCTCAGGATGTACTGAGAGACTTCCATACCTGTCAAATTTTAGATTAAAAAATAAGGGATATTTTCCTCTGTCCGCTTAAAGTTGTCCCACCAGCCCAACGTAGGTTCAGTATCCCTTACATTTTAAGACAGGTTTACAAAAAAAAAATCTAAAATAACGACATGTGAACCACTTACACACAATTAGATTATCAGAATCTGAAATGTTGCGGACATTCCTACCTATGTCATTCTTTTAATACAGCCAAATTAAAAACACTTTTCCAAATATTTTTTAAGATTAAGTTAAGATTTCATGTCTTTTTGGCATAAATGCACTCTTTTTTATAATATATTTTTTTATTTATTTAATGGATTTAAAATTGAACAAAGGGTGCACAAATTCTGCAAACTGAATCTTTTGATCACTCCACCCCTGATCAGTTTAGTTAATTTTTAACATTTCTAGTTCAAGCTGTATTTTTTTTTTTAAAAGGTTTAAAATCTGTGTGTTTTATTTCAGAGACGAGTATTTTTAAGCAGCTATCAGAAAAATCTCATCACAGTTTACATGATTAGCCTACCGTTCCCTTTCTTTTAGAAAAATCGCTGTATATCCAGATATGTTTTAACATCAGCTGCTCCGACTAGCTGCCTGTGGCTTCCCCACACTGACCCTCCTTTGCAAGCTGATTGGCTGTTTCTCCTGAAAGGCGGGACTTTCTCCTTGAACCGGCTGCACGATTGGTTAAGAGACACAGAGCAGTCAGCTCCCTGTCTCCTCAATAATATATATATATATTTAATTTAATAGAATACGGGAAATTTACGGGAAAATACTAATACGGGAGGACAGCGGGAAAGAGGAGTAAAATACGGTAGTTTCCAGGCCAAAACGGGAGACTTGAAAGGTATGGACTTCATGAGTTAAAGTGAGAAACTTATGAAAAAATGGGCTGTAAGGAACAGACTTTTGGGTTCATAGATTCACTTATTTTATTGTTTTATTTTGGATATATTATTGAGTTTCTTTCTGACCTGTTCCTGCTTTAAGACTAGCTATATCTTTCCCACTGTGAGACTAAACAGATGATCTGATCTTAATGAGTGAGTTCTGTATCAGTTCTGTGTTTTAGTGCACTGCAGAGTTAAACACACCATCTGCTCATGAAATAACATCAGCATTAATACGCGGACCTCTGCATGGAGGAGATCTGTGTGACTCTGGTCTGCAGAAGTTGAAAGATAAGTGGTGTTTTTACCGGAGATGAAGTCGCTCCACACGGTTTTTTGCGACGTCAAAGGAGAAATATGTCAAATATCTCTCTCTCTCTCCCTGCTGGACACTGTCGAGTTAACTTCCAGTCGAGCTCCGTATCGACAGGTTAATTCCCGGGTTTGTAACTGAGCGCGCGGCGCTACTGCAGGAGAGGCGGGTACTGATTGGATGAGTACCCCGCTTATCCCGCCTCTCCACCTTCGCTAAAGTAGCAGTGATTAGATCTCTTCCTAACTGGTCCCTACCTTTCACAGAACTAAATCAGTTCTGATTGGATTTCGTCCCTGCCAAACATTTTCGTCTCGTTTTTATTCGTTGACCAAAATGTCAGTTAATTTTGTCTCGTCGTGTGTGCGGAGCCACTGTCTGCCCCTCCTCCCTGTGTGTGTGTGCAGCGAGACGGGAGGAGGGGCAGACAGTTCCCTGTCATATCAGAGCGATTTCACCGCAAAATGTTATTTGCGTTTTGTCAGTGTTGGATTGGAAGAGCAAAAATAGGAAAGTACCGCAATGTAACCCTTTTATTTTAGCAGAGTAACTGTAATCTGATTACCACTTACTGAAGCAGTAACTGTAACGGATTACAGTTACTCATAATTTGTAATCTGATTACGTAACGCCGTTACATGTAATCCGTTACCTCCCAACACTGTGCATATTGTCACCGTTGCCCATAAAACTTGCACATGCAACTTCCTTATAGGCATTGTTCACTTTTTGCAGTTATAGTCCAAATTTCACAATGGAAGGACCAACAGAAATGAAAGTGTAGATCTAGACATAATATAGGATAGAGTTTTGCATGAAACATTGATGGAGCACCTTAAAAAAACCCTGAATTATTCAGACTGATTAGACTGGAATGGAATGGTTTTAGGGCCTGCGAGGTGCAAATTAGATCAGCCAATTACATTCCTACACACACACACACACACACATCGGGTTAATAGTGAGGGTGTGAATGAGTGTAGTTTCTCCGCAGTGCTAAGTATTTGAGCAGAGGCTTCTTAATGAAGCATGACAACATTATCACTCTGCTGCAGCTAGACTTTAATTGTTACGGAGGTGTTATCAGATCTGCTAGACGCAATGACGCTGCTCTACACAGGCTGCCATGCACGTGTGTGTCTGAAAGTGTGTCTTCACATACATTCGATGCTCGTAGTACTCATCTCCTCAAAACAGCCTTTATTTCCTCCACAACAACTGCAGCAAAAACAACTGCAGGCTCTTCTCCGCTTATTTGGCTCTGCTGACTGAGATATTTGAATGAGAGTCAGAAACCAGAGTTCTGGCACAAGAATCCTCTGTCACACCCTTCACAGGCTTCTCTCTAGCCTAAATAAAAAGCTGGACACACAAAATATATATATATGTGTGTGTGGATTTGACCATCTTACTAATGAAATGAGACTCTATTCTGTCCACACCCACAGGAATGTACAGCACATATTCTATTCCACTGCTGTATTTAGATAGTAAAAGAACTGGCCTGTGATACTGTGTGCTTTGTTTTGGTTCTGTGCTTTTTGTACTTTTCTGTAGATTAGATTTAAAGTGTAAATATCTGCTTAATTCTTTTAATTTAATTCAAGCCCCCTTGATTAAACACTATAGGAGATGTAGTCCTTTCAATGCTTAGATCACACGTTCACTTCACATTAATGGACATCTAAAAACATGTCATGGTTTGGTAATCCAGACAGATTTTTTGTCTATCCCTCCCTCAATCCATCCATCCATCCATCCATTCTTTTTTTATTCCCTTCTTTCTAGGGTTGCAGTGGAGCTGGTTCCTTCCTGGAATATTCCAACCATGGTTCACAAGACAGGAATACCCCTCTTGAGAACAGGTTATCATTCCTTTACAGGGTATTTTAAATATACAGCTCTGGAAAAAAACAAGAGATCCCTAAAAATGATACATTTCTTTGATTTTACCAAATTGAAAACCTCTAAAATATAAGCAAGAGGAAGATTGATGATCACAAGCCATTAAAGCAAGCTGAACTGCGAATTGCTTGAAAATTTGCACCAGGAGTGGCATAAAGTTATCAAAAAGCAGTGTGTAAAACTGATGGAGGAGAACATGCCAAGATGCATGAAAACTGTGATTACAACCAGGGTTATTCCACCAAATATTGATTTCTGAACTCTTAAATCTTTATGAATATGAACTTGTTTTCTTTGCATTATTTAAAGGTCTGAAAGCTCTGCATCTTTTTTCTAATTAATGCTAATTAATGCTCTAAATGTCAATATTTTACTCACAGGTATTTTGCTCATACCTGGGATCACTCCATTCATCCATTCATGCATCTATGTATCCATGTCCACCATCCCATCTTCTTTTAATAACATTTAGTAAACATGTGGAAGTGAATCGTTTTGGGACAGTAATGTTGTCCCATTCTTGTCTGAAAGTTCGTCCAGGGTCTTCTTTGCCAGATTTTTTATTTTGTGAAGTACCAAATGTATTCTGTTGGAGAAAAGTCTGGGCAGCAGGCAGCTGTTTCAGCACATGGACTCTTTTTCTGCAAAGCCGTACTGTTGTGATGGATGCAGTATGTGGTTTAGCATTGTTTTGTTGAAATATCCAATGCCTTTCTTAAACAAGACTTCCTTAATCTTAACTTTTTTATTTTTTCCCATTCCTCTCCTAATTTAGCTCAATCCCAAACATTCAGGTACTATTCATCGTAATCTCAAGTGGTACCACAAATTAAGGAGGGTAAAGACTACCACATGCCTCCTCTGATACATGTGAAGTCAGTCACCGCCTCTTTTTGAACTGCTGCCGATGCAGCATTGCTGAGTAGCATTACAGTGCACTCGGAGGAAAGTGCAGCGACTCGATTCTGATACATCAGCTCACAGACGCCTTGCGCTGATCGACATCACCCTTTGGAGTGATGAGGGGGAAGAGTGCCATCTACCCACCCAGAGAAAGCAAGGCCAACTGTGCTCTCTTACGGCTCCAGCAGCTGATGGCAAGCTGCATGGCTGGGATTCGAACCAGCGATCTCCTGATCATAGTGGCAGCACTTTAGACTGATTGTCCATCATGGACCGATGGAGATGCATTACTGCCATCAAGGTAAAGAATGAGTTAACGTTTTTTTCCCCCCTAAAATTACAACAGTTCTATGTGAATAAATGGGTGTATTTGATTTGCAAATTATTGCATACTGACAAGTATTTAAAATGTACAAATAGACTCTGTAATATAGGCACACTCAATTGAATACCTAAAAAAAAAAAAAAACGCAACAAGCATTGTTAAGAATGGTGGCTAAGTGTCTTTGTCAGTAGTGCAGTACCGTTCGAGTAGCAGATGTTGTTATATAATAGTGTTAAAGGTTAGTACTAGACATACTTTCATGTTTTTATTCAGAAAAAAAAGTGTGCAGTAGTGCTAGCTCTTATGCATGTATCATCATTCATATTTTGACAAGTACATGACCGTGATTTCAGATAATTCAGAGACACTTCAGGTAGAAATGAATGTTGAATGAAAACAAAAGAATATTGTTGAAAATGACATGTTTTTACAATGGAGACAAGCTGCTTAAACCTGACGTTCTTACAAAATATACAATATAAAATAATTCCAGTAAGGATGCAGTAAAATGTTCTGCCTAAAGACTATATTAAAAAAGTGTTTCTTTTGAAATTAGGGGTATTAAGAAGAGTGTATCCTGCTTTCTAGCATTAGTGAGATCAGGTTGTTTGTTGATTACCTCCATATCTCATCCCTAAATCATTCCAGAAAGTGACTGAATACATTTATTACAAAGAGTTTCCATACACTTTGGAAATATAGTGCCCAATAACTTTTTATATTTTTCAATTCCAAAAAGTTTGTTCAATAATTCAATTTTGCATAACTAAATGTAAACCATAGTTGCCAAAACATTCTACAATTTAAACGGAATCTATTGTATTTTTCTTCAACTGTATAAATAAGTTTTATATAAACTGTAACATAAAAACTAATGTGCTTCAACTTTTCTATGAACTTGATGGAAAATAAAAAGCTAAAAATCCATTTAAGTAAAAACTGCTGCATCATTCACACTCATTACATCATCAAGGCTAGCTAGAGTGTAAAAAACACTCCTGTGAGGGTAAAAATTCATAGGCTGTGTAATAGAAAAGGGAATTTAGTTACTCTCCTCTCTTTTACTGAGGGTAATAATCCTCCTGATGTATTTGTATGTGTGTGTGTGTGTGTGTGTGTGTGTGTAGTGAAAGGGCTACTCGCAGACACACCCGGGTCTCCCTGCAGGCGTGAAGTGCAGCACCTGTTTGACTTCAGCAGCTGTCATTGTTCAGTTCCCAGATGTAAGTGATATGTGAGATCCCCCTCTTTATTCCTCCTTCTGTGAGCCTGAGGACAGAGGATCTCTCCATCTCGTCTCAGATGCATCTGATAAGTGTGTGTGTGTGTGTGTGTGTGTGTGTGTGTGTGCATGGTTTTGCATTTATTAATGAATAAATTAATAAGGAAATTAATGAGTTAGAGGAAACATGTATATGAGCCCTTGTTTAATTTATTAATTTATTTTTGTTTAATAATGCTAAGATTAAGGTTAAGAAGGTTTTACTATATAACAATATTTAAACATATATGATTTACTGTGAATGGACCATATTATTGTTACATATATGTAGATACGTAAATAGCATCTATGCTACTCAGAGTATTCACCTTTGTATTTACAATGTGCCCTTTCCTTTTTTTTTACTTTGTTGAATAATTTGAAAACATTTATTAATGTCCAGCAGAAAAACATTTTTGGTTGAAACTGAAACCAAACAAAATAAAACATTTTGGCAACCAAACACTAAATTTCAATGTGCCATTTTTTCACCATTGCAAAATAGGAAATATATATATTTTTGTCTTGTCCCTAAGATTTTTTTGGTCTAAAATATTGATTTGGTCTGGTAGGTTTGTTGGATGTAATTGCTCTTAAGATTTTAAAATGAACAAAACTAACTATTTACATCATCCTGCATTAAAAGCAGTCTTTTATATTTCCGCTGTCCAATGAAAAACAAGTATCTCAATTTTTTTACATTTTTAGTGGTTTACTACATAATTTGAACAGACAATTTCAAATCAATTTCAACAGACAATTATAAAACAATTTAAACTGTCCCTTACACTGTACCAAAATTTCTTGATGAACGGACAAATAGAAATACTTCAAAATGACCTGAAATAAACTCTTTTTACTTTGACTTCCATTAAAAGTTTAGAAGGTTTTTCCTCTCACCTGTAAAGCTACTATTTTGGAGATGCTTGTTTTTCCCCAAATCCCCAAATCACCAAAACTTACAGACTGTCACTTTAAAGCAATTACAAAATTATTATTTTAAAATATTTACTGAACATTTTTAACATCCAACAAAGCACGATATAACTTAAAATAATGAGTCATTAGACACTGTGCATTTTTTCCACTTAATTGGCCTGAAAACCATTGTTTTTTTTTTTTGACATTATATTTAATGCATCCCAAATAAAAGAAGTATAATTAGTATATACATAAGCAAAGCTTTATCAGATTTTTTTTTTCAGAACCATGCAAACCATTCTCCTCATGAGAAAGAGTGCAAATATCTACTGCTTACAAACTCAAACAGAATTTGTTTGGTTCCTGTGGTGGTCAGGTGTATTGATAGCATGGTAGAGCCATGTGTGAGGGTGTATGCACATTAATGTGTGTGTGTGTGTGTGTGTGTGTGTCAGAAGACGGCACAGTGTCAAACACGCTCTTCAGAAGCCAAGTGCTTGAAGCCTGGTGCATCAGGTTACACACACAGAGCTTTGATGAGAGGCTGTACTGTCGTTTTCTGAAGGACTGATACCCCCCTCCTGCCCCCGCCCCCCTGCACTTTCTCTCAGTAATAATACGAGAGGTAAATGGAGTGTGTAGCTGGACTGTAATGACTCTCATTATCAAGACTGAGCCAGTCCGCTTCAGCTGACCTCACTAAATGGCTGCTATAAAAAGTCGCGGCTGTAATAACAGCACGTCACACAACATAAAGCCATGTTTCACTCCGTTCTCCTGCAGACTTGCAGCAACTGGCCTTTATCTCCAACCCACTGAGTGTAACAGTAACAGAGCGGACGTGACCTGGTCTGAGGCGAAAATATCAAAAGGAAAAGAAGATGCTCTAACTGACTTCAGTGAAGTGCAAACACCTCGTTTAGTTTGTAGAAGTAACTTTGACATTTCAGCTCTTAAAGTGTATCATTTAGTTTTGTGATAGAGTGACCCAGCCCGCCAGATATTTTCATGTAATTTCCCTCCTCTTGCTCTGCAACAGATTGATTCTTAATAAAACCCTGTCAGGCAAATATGATTAGGAAAGCTGGGAGTGGAGTAATTAAGTCTGCTATTCTGAGGTGTTCTGAGGCCTGCAGGCTCCGTTATCCCACACTATCCCTCGGTGGCTAGCAGGCTGTGCTAATTGATTAGTCTCAAAAGTTGTCCTTGTCACTGGAAGGAAAAAAGTCAACTTTCTGTTTTGCACAGAAATAAATCACATTTGGTATGTTGGCATGACTGGACCATCCTATTTGCTAACTGCATAACGTCTCTGTTCAAAGAAAAACAAACTTCTTCAAAGTGGGAACTTTGAAAAAAAAAAACTCTGAATGGGGCGCAATGTTAAATAAGAGTTTTCCCAAGTGAGCTTTGAACAGTTCTATTGGTCTGTTCATCCAGAATGAAGTACACAGTGCAGGATCAGTAGTGTTAGTAACAGGTTAATTACAAGCATTAAAGCGTTTTTTTCAGTAACAAAAAATTCAACATGTTACGATTCCTCAATTCAGTATTTAGATTAAAGTTACTCATCCAAGTCATTATCTGTAGTAAAATGATATTGAGATAAAGATGTTGAAAGGATGGACAAAAAAAGTTGTTTAAGTCGTCGCTTTATTACTAATACTGTCGGCCACAACCCCGCCAACACACACACACACACACTCACACACACACATACTGAGAGAGAAACAACAATATATTTTTTTGTTGTCCATACAAACGTACCAGCAACATTTAAGATTTAAGGACACATTTTCTTATATTTTCTTTTTTTTCTTGGCAAAGTTAAATGAATGAATTGAATTTGTTAAATTCAAAAGGAGAAGGCTGTAAGAAGTTTATATATAAATATATATATATATATATATATATATATATATATATATATATATATATATATATATATATATATATATATATATATTTTTATATATAAACTTCTTACAGCCTTCTCCTTTTGAATTTTTTGGCTAAACAAATTTTCAAGTGCCATTGCAAAGACTGTCAAACATTATCATTAAACTGGCTTCCATCAGGAACCCCCCACAGGAAAGAAACCCCAAGGGTTACCTCTGTTACACAGGATAAGATAAGTTCATCTGAGTTACCAGCCTCAGAAACTGCAAGTTAACATCTTAATCCCAAAAAAGAGTGTTTTTAGGGGAATCATATAAACTGACATGACAGATGTCATGGTACATGTCCAATGTGTTTTTTCATGTCCCAAAAAAGCTAAAGAATGGAAATGACCTAGAGAATAGGAATGCAGGGCCTCCTGCATTAAATGTGAATGGTATTTTTGCTAGAGTCCACCACGGATCACAATAACTACTGCCCACTATGCTTGAATACATCATAGAAGGCATTATTACCTACAGCTTGTAGTATATGTGTGACACTGCAAAATGTCCCAATCAATCTGGCACCCACTATCATCATCAGCACCACTAACTCTGATAATTTACATTGCCTTGCCATGAGCACACTTACCAGTGTTCGGTTTCACTCACAAGATAGCACCTCACAATTTATACAGGTGTGGTTGTGCCAATGTAGTTACTTATTTATTACTTAGCTTAGTAGATATTCTGCCATGATATAGTGTTTACTAAAGCAGGTGTTAATTGCCATTTAAGTGAATTGGCTTTTTGGCAGTGTTGGGCACGTTACTTTGAAAAAGTAATTAGTTATAGTTACTCGTTACTTCTCCAAAAAAGTAACTGAGTTACTAACTGAGTTACTCCAATATAAAAGTAACTAGTTACCAGTAAAAGTAACTATTGCGTTACTTTTGTTTTACTTGCCCCCGTTACCCCCAACCAATCACCCACCGGCCCCCACCTTCTCAGAGCGTGTTTCATAAACCAGATGAATAGAGTGCACGACAGCAAAGACAACAATCATTGCTTAGGCGGTTATCTCATCCTCCCCTACCTTATGACTCACACACAACTCACACACACACACACACACACTTGCGTCTTTGTCTGTACACGCGAAGTTAAAAAAAAAAAAAGTTAATTGAGCGGCTAAAGTAACGTGCAGTAATGGGGTGTCGGAAATAGTAACGTTGTTATAGTGACAGTCAGAGTAATTAGTTTGATTACTTGTTACTGAAAAAAGTTATTTAAACGCTGTTATTCCCATCACTGCTTTTGGTCAGGCAGTGGTTAATTATGTGCAGTGTGACCACGGCATAACTGAGAAATGTAACTGATACATCCTCCTGGATCAGTAATAACATCCTATTTTTTTTATAAAAGAATGAAAGACTGAGCCAGAAGGAAGTAGTTAAGTTCCTCCTAAGCTCCTCTGTGAGTAATAGCTTGAAACAGAGCCGCAGTGAGAGTTAGTGCTGGTGGAGGGGAACAGATGTGAGAGTGTAACAGGTATCCAGCCTTGAACATCGGGGACAGGTGATGTACGCAGGACTCAGATCATGTTTTGGGTTTGGGAAGCCTGTGTGTGTGTGTGAGAGAGAGAGAGAGAAAGAGGTGGGCAGATGGTATCTGGAGATGTGAATTAAAATACTCCAGCACAGCTACGGTCGAGCAGATGGGGCTTTGGTTGGTGAAAATAAAGGAGCAAAAGGAGGCAAACAAATAAACAACGACATCAGACAAACAACAGGCAAAACAGGCTGGCAAGAGTTAGAGTGTGTGTGTGTGTGTGTGTGTGTGTGTGCATGGGGGTGAGTGTGTGTATTTAATATGTGTTCTAATCCAACATTATGTTAATTAGCTCCATGAAGGCGTGTCTTAATGAGGGTCAGAGCTGTAGAAGAACAGATTATTTTGGAATTGAGGAGACTGTGGTGTTCTGAACTGGAAACAATGGTGTTACAGGTGCATCTCAAACAATTTTGATATCATTAAAAAGTTAGTTTATTTCAGTAATTTAGTTCAAACTGTGAAACTCATATATTATATATAAAGTTTGTTTCTTTTATTGTTGATGATTGTGGCTTACAGCTAAAGAAAACCCAAAAATCAGCATCTCAGAAAGTTTGAATATTATATAAGACCAATTGGTAGTTTTGGCAGTGTGGGCAGTGTGTCAAGTCCTGCTGGAAAATGAAATTCGCATCACCATAAAAGTTGTCAGCAGAGGGAAGCATGAAGTGCTGTAAAATCTCCTGGTAGAAACTGCACTGATGTTGGACTTGATATGCCCATGGTCACTCTGGAGGAGCTGCAGAAATCCATAGCTCAGGTGGGAGAATCTACTCACAGGATGACTATTTGTTGTCCACACCACAAATCTGGCCTTTATGTAAGAGGGGCAGAAAGAAATCAATTTTTGGGAGAATAATTTTGCACACCACACTTAATTATTTATTAGGTTAATATTTAGAAAACCATGTATATTTTTTGCTTCACTTCGTCTATCACTTAAAATCTGAAGTTTATGGTTGTATGGTGACAAAATGTGAAAAAGGTATTAGTGATATTAATAGTATCAATATTTTTGCAAGCCACTGCGAACCACATCTCTTTATGAGAACTTTTGCTGCAAAACTGAAGACATAAGAGTGGACGTAACACTTATAAAAATGAATAACTTTTGTGTGTATATTAATCCTGTGCACAGATTATTATATGTGTGTGAAAGTGGAAAGAACTGTGAGACAAATTACAAATTATTTAGACCATGACATAGTGTGTGTTTACAGAGAGAAAGAGAAAGTGAGAGAGTGAGAGAGAGCAGGAGTGAGAGAGTGAGTGAGAGAGAGAAAGTATGGGTGTCTATATATGTGTGTGTGTGTGTGTGTGTGTGTATGTCTGTGTAACAAGATCACCCCCTGAAAGCATTAGCCACTTAGATGTTTAGCGCTGGTAGGGCTCAGTCAGTGGGGATTAGCGCAGTGTGTGTTAATGGCCGACTCCCCGCTCTATTGTTAAAGCTGTAAAGGGCCGTTTGTGTTGGGGTAAACACACTCTCACACATTCACCCCACACTGACCAGCTGCCCAGATTTGCTGCTGTCTGTTGTTTTCTTTCCCTCCCTCTCTCTCTATATCTGTCTTTCTCTCTATCGCTCTCTCTTTCTTTCTGACTGCGTCTCTCTGTCTGTCCGGCGCGCTCCGCTAGCACCCATATGGTCAGAAAGATTAGCTGCTGCATTTCATCCAGTGCCTTGCCCCTTCTGATACAATGCTGAACAATGGCATTATGTTGCTCTGCTCTTGTTTTTGCCCCCTCCCTCCCCTCCGCCTCTCTTTCTTTCTCTGTCTCTCTCTCGCTCCTCTCTCTGCAGTTCAGCTCAATTCATGGTGCATTATGGCGTAACTAGTACAGCTACATTTGGACGGCCAAAGATTTGATTATATAGTTTGTAAAAGTTTAAAAAATCTAATTAATCTTAAAAATGAATTTATTAAGAATTTTGGGTTGAATTTTTACTAGCTTTTTCGAGGAAAATGCTCAGATGTGGTTTTACAAGCCCATTTACAACCCAGTTATTTTACCTTACAATAAAAGACAATGTTGATCCTTTTTTTGGGCTTGTAAAAAATGGTAATAATGATCTATTTTTAAACAGCTTTTATTAAAAAGTTAAAACAACAATCTAATTTATCTTAAAAATGCATTTATTAAGAATGTAGTAGCTTTTTTGAGTAAAAAAATGTTCAAATGTGGTTTTACAAACCCATTTACAACCCAGTTCTTTTACCTCACAATGAAAGACAATGTTTATCCTTTTTGGTGGGGCTTGTGAAAAACTTAATTAAACGATGCTCTACATTTAAAGGCTGATTTAAAACACAGATGACAGCTCAGAGCAGCATCGCTTAGCCTAGCCTAGCCTAGCCTAGCTTAACTTAGCTTAGCACTGTAACAGCTTTAAAAAGCAGTGCAGTTGGGTTGTGTCTGACATTTTTAGAGTGGCATGTACAAAGATTTGGTTTGTAGGTTTGTTGTTTGGTCATTCCATAATCGGTTCACTATATAGAAAATACTATATAGTGAAAAGTTAAGAAGCCACTGTTGATTGAACCATTCTGAATACAGCTTATGCTTTTTTTTATAATGGGCTTGTTAAAATAAAAAAAATAATAATGCTCTATCTTTAATGGCTGTAAAATTCCGATCATGGAAAAAATATTAACATCAGACTCTTCACACTGTGTTCCTGAAGGGATTCTGAAAACAATTGCTCAGATGATGTTTTACAAACCTGTTTGCAAAAATGGTTATTTTTAGAACGAAACACAGAGTTTTTCCCTTTTACAGTGGGCTTGTAACAATGACAGTGATTCTCTGCATTTAATGGCTGGATTACATTGCCAAGACAGCTCACAGCAGCTTAGCCTAGCCTAGTCTCACATAGCTTAGCACTGTAACAGTGTTAGCGACTTAATATTATCAATTATGATAAGTAGCATTTGCAGGCAATGATGTTTGCAACCTGAGGCTCAACAATGGACAATTGTGTATCAGGAATCTGAAAAAGAGCATCACACTCTTCACAATTTCACTTTCACTTTATTTATTGAATTTATTGATGTGCTACTCGTTTGCTGCCACTTCTGACACCAATTTAGCATCCGATAAGACACAGGAAACATCTTGCCTGGACAGACAAGGAGTTATTTCTTGAGAAGCCAATTAGAACCCCTCAACAAATTCAATACACAAAGCAAGATAGTGCAGTTGATTCACTAATAATGATTCACTAAGCTTTGCTTATACACAAAAGTACTAATAGGGCCACAAAGCACAACACAACAGGGTTCCAAATGACAGTAAGAGACAAAATACCTGTGCTTACATGCTAAACGGCACCTAAAGGAACAATAAACATGCAATGAACATTTATTTTACAATGGAATTTAATCATGAACCCCCTACTAGCAGCTACCCAGAGTCCCCTGTGACTGTGATTTGCATAAACACACCTCCCCTCCCTGTTTCTCTCTCTCTCTCTGTCTCTCCCTCTCTCTCTCACTTTCTCTGTAATATGGTATTGTGCCAGGTAGGACAGCTGTGGTCGAAGGCTCGGTTGACTCTGTGTGTGTGTGTGTGTGTGTGTGTGTGTGTTCATTTGGCAAATCAGCTGTATTGAGTTAATGCTGCTCTACCTCCCACACTCTGCCTCCCACCATACTTCCCTCTCTCTCTCTCTCTCTCTCTCTCTCATCTCTATATTTCTCTTGATCTTTCCATCACACAACTATCACTCTCTCACGGCTTTGACAGTGCTTTGACTCACTCGCTCCGTCGTACAGCCTGACAGCATCTAACCTTCATCTATATCCCTCTTTCTCTCTATCTCTCTCTCTCTCTTTCTCTCTCCTTATCTTTTTAGATCCATTGTTCCTCCTCATCCATATTTATCTTCTGGTTAACTCCAAAATCTCTCTTCTTGTTTCTTCCCCTGTCCATCATTTTTATCGTTTCTCCCCCTTCCTATCTCTCTTTCTTGCTCTCTCTTTCTCTTCCACCTTCTCTTTCTCTCTCTCTCTCTCTCTCTCTCTCTCTTTCTCTCTATTTTTGCATATTTAATGTACTTGTCTGTAGATGATGGATGGTCGTCTCCTCAGTGGGCTCGCCACTGTAAACTAATCACTCTCTATGCCAAAAGCAAACACACACACACACACCCCCACACACACACACACACACACACACACTGGGCCAGTTGGTATATTGAAAAAAAAAGTTGGTTTGCTTCAACCTAGCAGTGTTTTGTCTTTAGCTGAGAGAAAGCACAGTATAGAGCACTTCTCTATTTTAAACAGTGAGTTTTACACTTCTAACTTACTCAGCCAAGTTCTAACTTTTCTGCTGAAAATCCACAAAATTCCTCTGCTCACCATATCTCAATCTCTCTCTGAGGGAAAGCTAGTTTTCTGCTTATTCTCTTGTCTGTTTTATTCTAAAAGTTGTATTTTAATATTTGCCTTTTTACATCATAGTTTGGTTTTCATATAAACTTTTAATAGTCATCAAAAGTTTTAAACTGTCCCTCTAAGAACTGGACATCAGCTTGTGATGTCTGAAAAACATTGGACTCTATCTTGGATTAAAACGTAAAATTTGGTCACAGTTAGGGGTGTGCCATATCGTATCGTACGTGATATCACCAAAAATTTTGAATATCGTGAACGATATTATACCCTTAAATATCGTGCCATCTCACCCACCCCTAATTACCTAATTATCACATCAGAGTACTCTGTTCTCATTCCCCATTATATATCTACTAGAGACAGATTATATCTGTCCAGTATCATTTATTTTTCTTTAATCCTGGATATTTGGAGACATTTGAAGTGCATTATTATTATTAGTATCATGACATTCTGGATCATTGAAACTGAAACCAAAAACATCAACATTTAATGAAGTTAGAATGTTAAATTAAGTTGAGGTTAAGTGTGATGATGACAATAGTTGTCTTTATCACCAGTATAGATACTTACCTATTATACCATACTTGTGATACCTGTAATACCTACCTGTGATACCTGTTATATTAACCTTTTAACTGTGTGTCTTTGGTACCTCAGGGCTGGGTAATGGGTAGAGTCATGAAAGATGATAATATATAAAAAATGCTGTGATGTGCACAAAGATTTATGCTTTTGTAAATCTAATGTAAATAATGTACATTATGAATGCATTATAAAGGCCTTGTGTAAATAGTTGTCATTTATCATGTCTGTTCTATGTTTGAGTCTTTGTAGACTAGCCATTTCCCCCCTGTAGCAAAGGGAATGGTGTGCTCTATTAGAATAGGGGCGGGGCTAGTCTGTTAAGAGGGACCAGGTAAGCACTAGAGATATAACTGACCTGATGCTGAGAGGGGGCACAGGGGTGGGTCTACTTCAATTTACCTGTACTGGGAATAGTTAGGATTTTTAAACTACTTTTATTTTCTGTTTTGCACAGTTTCTGTATGTATTTTTTTTTTCTGCACAGCGCTGTAAATAAAAAAAACTCAGATTTAAAAATGTATCTCAGTCTCACTGTGGTAAATTACTCAACAATGAATAGGGAATTATTCAGAAGGCCCTAGAATGCCTAACAATTTGTCTGAGCAGCAAATGACACAAGTGGGCACCAATAACAAAGACAAAATGCACAGAATACAATTCATAATGCCATGTTTTTCAGGACACCGATGTTCAACCCCAACAATACGCATGGCAAAAAGCTGTTTTTATACTGTGATTTCAAAACAAAAGTTTCCTTCCTAGAGGTTTACCTTTATTGAAGATAACGGAGCAAAATTGTAGTTAAAGTCACAAGTTTGATCTGATTCAATGCAGTATGTTCATTCAATTTATCTACTAAAAATTAATTAGCTACTTAAAATTAAATCATGTTTCAATCAGGTAGGTGACTGTAGCATTAGCATAGCCTGGTACACAACATTAAAACTCACCTGCTTATTACAGATTTTGTACATATGTGACTAAAATACAATTTCAGGATTTATATATAAATGGAGAAGTATATACTAGCCCTTGTTGCATAAACAGAATTTATTGCCATAACCCAAATTAGCAAACATTGAATAATTTAAACAGAGAAAGTTATAAATCAACCTAAACCTAAACTTAACCCACACCTCAACCTTACTCTGACTCTAACCACAGTGGAATGCACAATTCTTCTTTCTTTTCCTTTTGAGAAGCTCCAAACCAGAGAAGAGCAGGATTAACATAGCTGTCAATACACTGTTTTCTCAATTCTTCTTTGAGTACATTACATACCGGCTTTATGTGTAGTGTGAGTCATAAAATATGAACAAAATATCATTGTGCAAATGTTGGGATTTTCTTGGGGTAGACTTATAGTTGTATGTGCAAAATTTTAGCAGATATTGTTGTGAAGATAACTTAACCCATGGACTCATTTTGGAGTGCAACTGAACAGTAAGAAAACACTTAAACCATTTGGACAGTGGTACCCAAGGACTGGGATTGAGAATCACTGGTCTGTGAAATCACCCAAAATTGCCATTGTAGCACCTTTATTTTTAACAGTGTGCTTTGCTTAATTTAATGTTGTCACTTTTTTGTCCTCTTCTATGTGTTTTCTGGTTTGTTTCTGTGTCTATCCTTGTTTTCCTAGCCTGTTTTGTTGTTGTCTTGTCTCCGCCCTAGCTCTGCCCTGCCATCAATGTTCTTACCTGTAGTTGTTTTGTTACCCCGCCCCCTCGTTATCTTACCCAGGTGTTCCCAGTCTCTAAATAGTCAAGTCAAGTCAAGAGGCTTTTTTATTGTCATTACATCTGAGTACAGGTACACAGTGTAACAAAAGTATATTCCTCCGGAAAAAATGTGCAGCATTGAACAACAATACAACAGACAAACATAAAGTGCAAAAGTGTAACGATCGTGCAACATAAAACTAGCCTCTTTGTTTCAATGTTTCTTTGTCTGGTGCATGTTTGACATTTGTTAATGGTTGCGCCCAGTTTGTTCTCTGTCTTTGTTTTTTTTATTGTGAGTTAGTTGTTGTCCAGTCAGATTGTATCTCTTGTTTTGTGTTTATTTTAAGTTTGTGATTTGTTTTGAGTTCATTAAAATCTGCCTCTTTACATCTGCCACTCATTCTCGCTGCAACCGTGACAAATGTATACTGTTGCACAGTTCTGTAATCAGTACTGGAGTCTTGTGATAGTGTGGAAGTTCAGGACACACCCACACACCCACACACCCGTGTAAATGCTGAGTTTGTGCTGGGAAGAGATAGGTAATGACATTGGAATATTTCAGATGTTTCATTCTAAAGAGATTAGAGGCTGGATGTTTGGCCACATTTCTACCTACAGTTGTCCTTTTGTTTCTTGCTGCTGTGCTCTGACCAGCATGGACAGCTGCACTGGGCCCATCTGTTCAGAACACACAGGACCTTTTTTCTACATAGACACGCATACGCACAAACAAGTGAGACATGGGGCCCTATATTACACCCTTCGTACAGCATGTCACAATGCTTATTGCTATCTTACACCCTGTCAACAGTCATTGTAATAGCCAAGGCACTTGTGAATGTATCTAAACTGATGGGCGTAGTGTTCTGGAAGGGATCTTGGCAATGAAAAACACAGGTGTGCCATTGACTGATTAGAATCCTAACAACAGTGAACCATCAGCTGTTTATTGCTGTCTTGGCAATGCAGATGTGCCATTCGTGCTCAACACATGTAAACCCCAACTCGTTACACACACACAAGGATGCGCAGCAGTGCACAAACCCAACTTTTACACCAACAATAAACAGAATGCTATATAAAATAACATTGTTCTTCCCATAAATTACCTGCTTGCGCACCTTCACAGATCAAAAGATAGGGTCAGTTTTCTCTGCTGAGAAGTACAGAGGCACTGCACCATTAAAATACCAATCTGCCAAAGTCAGAGTGCATCTGGCTCTTAATGTAGGCACACCCATGATTAATTAAGAGAATTAGTCCATGCCTTTTGCACGTTTTGAGCTACGCAAGCCATATTTTTTGCGATATAATCACACTGACGCCCTAAACCAAGCTCACCTAAAGATCACTAAAGCTCACCTATAGATCGCTAAAACTAACCTATAGATCGCTAAAACTCACCTATAGATCGCTAAAGCTCACCTACAGATCGCTAAAGCTCACCTATAGATCGCTAAAACTCACCTACAGATCACTAAAGCTCACTTATAGATCGCTAAAGCTCACCTATAGATCGCTAAAACTCACCTACAGATCGCTAAAGCGCACCTATAGATAGCTAAAACTCACCTACAGATCGCTAAAGCGCACCTATAGATAGCTAAAACTCACCTACAGATCGCTAAAACTCACCTATAGATCGCTAAAGCTCACCTATAGATCGCTAAAACTCACCTATAGATCGCTAAAGCTCACCTATAGAACGCTAAAGCTCACCTATAGATCGCTAAAGCTCACCTACAGATTGC